>NC_052486.1:22597622-22634211 GCF_009730915.1 Dioscorea cayenensis subsp. rotundata | reverse complement strand
CATGAAATAATCTGTAACAAAGAGAACAAAATTAAAAGGCATTCAATCCCACATCCAAATAAACAAAATGATAGGGCCAAAGACCATGAAAAATTAAGGCCAGAAGAAGAAAAGATGCCATAATGGGGGAGAATAATAAGGTGGAAAGGGGTATCCAGGCATACAGCCCAAGGAAACTGCCTTCACCAGATATTCTCTTGATTGTTGGGCACAGGTACTTATACTGATTCTGACGAGGAACACGCGTAGGAAGCTTTCAATTAGCCAGACGCATCAGGGCCCAAAAATGTTGTATGCTAGCAAATGGAAGATTATAGCATTTACACCAACACTAATGTCTTCTTGGTAAACTACAACAATCACAGGGAGTTGCCAAAAAGACTAACTAAATAGTTCAATTAGGATTATCTTCCAAAATGACAAGCACCACACCACTTGATTGGGTTTAGATCCAAAATGATGAACTACTCCGGCAAGTGTGAGCTGACCAAAAAGACAAGCAATTATGTCAATGGCATCATCTGTTTCTGTGGAATGAGAAATTCAAGAAGTCTATGATAAAGCAAATGATAACAAAATGTGAGGGTTTTAGCCATCAGAATCACAGAAATAAAAGTATTCATCACTCTGGAACCATGCATGAAAAGCTTATCATCTGCACAGAAAATGCCAAAAAGAAAAATATATAGAATGTATGTAGATTCAGTGCTTTGGTCCTGATATTACAGATTTTGCAATGTTTTGCTACTCTTTGCCCACTTGGTAGTATTCCCATATATGTAGATTAGATAACCAAAAGGGCTTTATGATGATAAAATTAAAGTCACACACTTCTAGCAGAAATTGCACATGCATCCAAATACAATCAAAATATATCAAATTGCACATACGACATAGCAGCACATCAGATGTTGTGTGAGAAGCCAGCATGTGACTTGGACTCCAAAGCTTTCCTTTGATAGGAATGAGGCAGATCAGCCTTCCACTAGATATAGACCAGAATACTGGAAACTGAGTCATGCGCCGACAAAGAGATGCTACCCTGCAAAACAGATGCATGATGCAACGATAATCAACCTATGGTATAATGCCGTCTTTAATCAATCACTGCTGTCAGATATGCCACATAAATATATTGATTGACGTATACCAACATAGGTGTAAACTTTCTCTGATGAACTTCTACCTAGAAAGAGGGATTGAACAAGAAGTTGCAGCTCATCCAATTTATTTTGTCACATCAACTTGCTCTCAGCTCTAGGAAGGTCTACCTATGGTTAGTATATCTCCTCCATCCAATTTCAAATTTCTTTCAACACAGAAGCTTTGCAGAATTAGAGTTTGAGTGGAACCAAATTCAAATGACACCCTCCGCAGTATAGAACTCATTGTGTTATTCTGAAGAAACTGCAAAACAAGAAAGGTCGTATGACAAAGATATGCTATCAGTATTAGACCTAAATTTCAAACTATATCCATAATATTCAGACATAAAAGTACCTAACTTGCAAATCATATAACCGAAATGTAAGTATAAAATGATACAACCTCTGCAGATCGTTTTCCGAGTTCAATTAGATCAGAAGCAACCTTCTTTGAAAGCAAATGCTAAAAGGATCTACAACTTAGATTGAAAATCAAATGTAGTGAAAATTGAACATAAACATGACCTCAATCAGTCAGAATTGTTGTCAAGATTCGAAATAAATCATAAAAAACCTTATTCTGAACCCTGATGCCACCAAGTGCTAAGAGATGATTCCTCAATTGGTTCCACAATTTAGAGAAAGTGTAAGACTTATGCTAAACTATTTATACAACAGAGTAAGTTTCCAGGATCCCAAAATGACAAAAAGCAACCATCTGCTAGGTGCTCTTTTTTACCTTTTTTTCTTTTTTGGATGAAACATATGAGATAAAATTCAAAAGCCAAAGCACCAATTTTTCTGTTTAATTGTGATCATCATGCTATCCCTAAGTGTCGTATCTTTAAGATCATCTTATTTCTGCAAAAATAAGCTCATAGTAGCTTTCAAAAATCAAATAAAGCACAAATTGCAATACTTTTTTTTTCTTAAAATGTCACTCACAACAAACTTAAAGAACACCACGCACTTGCACACACTAAAAATTAAAGCAGTCACAATTCAATTAAATTAGTGTTCATGTAATATACTGATAATCGAGATCCCATTCATTTGATTTTCTTCATAAAGAATATAGTGACCATTGCTTGGTAGAGAGTTGAACATGCTTCTTTGGAATTTCAAAAGAAAAAAAATCATAACCGAAATGGAAGTCAGAAAATATATCATAGCCTCTACAATAAATGTCAAGAAGGCGAACCTTAAATATTGGTTCCAAATGTTCATCCCATACAACAAGGAAAAGCACTCTTGCCCACCTTTGCCCCTCAAGTTCCCATGCATCCACATCCTCATCATCAAAAGAAACACAAGCATCTGGCGAATGTTTGCTTATGAAGCTTCTAGGAAAAAAAGCAAGCCTCTCGAGGAGCTCTTTGTTGCCATAAGCTGATCCCATTTTGCTAGGTTGACCACCATTTTGATTAAGCCATTGTTGCACTAAGCCTCTTAATGGACCTACAGAAAACTTGATCAATATGGTAGGAATACTCATGTTAAAAGAATGGTTGTTTTTGCATAAATAAAAGTTGGCATCCTCAAATCAGATAAATAGAATTCTGTTCATGCACTCGAGCAATATCAGAGCAGAAACAATGTTTGACCAGTCTGGACAAGCAAATACAAGTAGGTGTACAGTGTTTTGCATAGTTTTTTTAACAGATTTGGGAACTAACTAACCATTTTTTCTCACATGTCTAAGCATATTTGCAGTAAACACTTGCACAAAACATTGAAGGGCTATCACATTTCGTACGTGAGAAATAATTAAAAATGATTAAATGTCAAATCAGACTTCATGATTGATTTAACAATTTTCTTTAGCTCATTACTTGAAAAAATAACATGGCAGTTGTTTCACATTATGATAATAATCCAGTGTAACATTGAAATCTCTTCTGCAATTCTTAACTGAGAACAAAATAATAATATCAATAATAAGAATGCAATTTTGCATCAACCATGTTTAAATAACTTGGGCCAAACCGGGATAAAATTCCTGCTCAAAATTCATGATTGTTGCATATTTGCAAGACCAATTGAAGCTGTAGTGAGATGTATTTGACCTATATCTTGGACACATCCATCCTCAATGAGAAACAAAAGAAAGTAGGAATTAAGACTTGATATTATCAGCATATTTTGAAATTTTCATTCTATTGTTTCCTTCTATAATCTTGACATCCCAACATCTCTCTACTATCTCTGTTCATGCAAGTTAACATACAAGTTCGCAACCACGCTGAGTTGATCATCAAATGAAAAAGGATACATTTCTTTTGGTCTAATTAAGTGATTCTTAACAAAAGGCGCGCAAGGCTTGGTTGCGGGATACCAAGAGATATAACCCAAGTTATTCAGAATAGACAACCATAAAAAATAAACTGGAATTGTGATAAAATTATAATAAATATTCTTTGACAGCATGATTAATTAGATAAATATAATCATTAATTAGTATAACAGAATCAATAATCAGTGATCATACTAATACAACTTGAATTAAAAAAACTTAGAAGTACTTATTTTAATTAGTACCAAATTCCAATTCAAATTACAAAACTCTCGTTACAACTTATTAAAATCAAAGCAAGCACCACCAAAGAGAAGATCTGGATCTAACAAAAGTAGGAAATTCATTGAAAATATGAATAACAATCAGATTCATTTTATCAAAAGAAGTTGATTTCATAGCCATGGGATTTATAATATCTCACACAATCTAAAGATCATAATGGCAATATTGATCAGAAAGCTCCATCTGAATGATAAATTCTTAGATCAGTACCTACTGAAGAATATTTAAAACAGTCATAACAGGGCGAGACTATGACAAAAGAAATTGGAAGAGAATACTACTTTTAAGTTTTAACACAGAAATATGCTTGTACAGATATCGCATCTTTCATTATCAGTCAGATACTTACCAGTAAAGTCAGTGAACTCCCGAGGAACATTTGAAAGGAAATGCAAAAGAATATCAGTGGGGACATCACAAATGCTGATAACAGAAGTTGCAGCTTTCAAAACCTGCTCGCAAACTAAAATAATGGCAAATATAATAATAATTATGTGAAATACCTTCAATTTTTAAAATTCTTGAATCATAAATATGAAGTAAATAATTAGAGACCTCTAAGGCGATATCTTGGATTAAAGTGTTGCTTGCTTCTCTCAACAACCACCCCAAGAACATCCAATAACTCTGCAGCCCGGCTGGATAAAGGATTTTCTTGAGAAGATTCAGCTTCTTTTATCCCTGAAATGGTGTAATCATTCATGCTATCATACACTTCACCATCATCATGTATAACTGTGCCAGCAGCTGAGGCAATACAAAATGCAAGAGCCATTAATCCAGCTCTACCAAATGAGTCTTGTCTAGCAATAGAAGCCAAACCACAAACAAGCTCTATGCGCTCACTGCAATAAGTTGCCATTAAGGCAGTCACTAAAAAGCCACTATTATCACTAATAGCACAGACAAGAACTTGAATGTGATAAAAAATAAAATTGTTAAGGTATAGAAAACATTAACATAACATACTTTAACAAACTGCTCAGCATGTGATCAATATATTGAAGAAATATACACAGTACGAACACAATTGCAGATCTAGTAAATCTCTGACAAATTTGATCAGCATCATCCCAATTAAGTGAATAAACTACTTAAATGTAACTGCCTACACAAGGCACCAAACTATATGCCATATTGTCAAGTAAACTCTTGATATTTTGAAAGTTCGCAATATAGGCAAGTAAACATAATGTCAACATGACCATTTGCAATTGCCATTGGAGTATTCTAATCAGATATTAAGATTTAAGAGAAAAGGAAAGAGGAAACTAGGACTCAAATAGAGATTCTATCAGGTCAATACCTTACAAAAGTGAGGCCAAACTACTTGGGTTGTTTGCATTTGCAAGGAAAATAGTGTGTTGGAAATGAAAATCCAATATTTTAGTACATCAAATTAAGAAAGTTCAAATTTTGATTCGATGATAAGATGTAACGCCCAGTCTTCTGTAGCAAGAACCTAACTTTGTGTTTGGATTGAGAGCTCAGGAGGAAAGGAAGGTTAACTCTTGACCCTTCAAAACCCTTCAAAGCTCACTTTTTCTAGGAGAGAGAATCTCTAAAATTTTATAATGTATAAAAAGGCCATAATGCCCTCTATTTTTTTTAATTAATTACAAACCTCACTTTTTTCATCCTCTTTTTGGAAAATTAGTTGTTAGGATCTCTGTTTCTCATCTTGTTCACATGGCAACATCTTCTTATTGTCAAAGTTTTGTCAAAGTTTTATTTTATGCCTACTTTTAAATAATGCTAATGCTATCATAATTTTATACTTTGGTTGAAAATTTTGTTGATAATTCTGCTAGTCAAGGCGTGGACATTTTTTGAGATATGGATAGTGCATGCACTTGAATAGGAATGAGTAATATTTTTATTTGATTACAAGGTTATAATTGGTAAATCATATTATTATATATCCTTTACTTTCCTTTTCCTTCTTTAATCAAACAAAATTTATCAAACAACTCCTTTCCTTTGCCTCAATAAAATTTGACCATCCAAATAGGAATTTAACCCTTCCTTACCTTTCCTTTCTCTTACTTTCTCTTCTATTTTTGAATCTGAACTCTACAAACTCCCACAAAAATATCTTAGTCTCCACCAAATCCTAGAGATTTCTATGTAAAACTCAATCTTAGGCAATAATTTAGATGATCGGGCTTTGTTGTTTTCAATTGTGTTCATCCATCCACTTGATTTTATTTATTTATTTATTTATTTTCCTTTCCTTGTGTAAATTCTGATTATATCCTTTCTCTTCTGTAGTACGGTTCAAGGTTTGGGTGATAAACCATGATATCCAATGGACAAAACTCATGTAAAAATGAAGTAGTCAGGAAACATATGAGATGATACCCAACAAGTTTCACATGAGGGTTCGCAGCAAATTCAGTATAAGTACAGAAGAGAATACAATGAGAATTTACAGAAGAAAATATATACATAGATATATATATATATATAACTATATATATATAAAGCGGATGAACACAATTGAAAACAACAAAACCACGACAGCTACAGTATTGCCTAAGATTGAGTTTTATGTCTTGATACATAAGGCTGGGCATCACACGGCAGCATTATAAATGTCCAATCACATGCAAACTAGCGACTTATAGAGTAGCAAACAGCATCCTCAGATAGATCCACAATGAGGCAAAAATATAAATCAATAGACATATATCATGTGTGTGTATATATATATACACATAGAGCACCTCAAAGACATTTGACGAGAATATTCATGTAAATATTTGGTCGCGCCATGAATTGTGCTTGACATATAAACTCCTTTCACACCTGACAAAAGGTAAAAGCATATTGATCTTTTGATCTTTGAGTACAATAAGCATACTTGTAGGAAAAGAAATATTCAAGATATTTACCAAAGGAAATTATTGTAGATTCAAAGGATCCAACAAAAAATTAGCTGACCGGCATTCTTATTTACAGGATTATAAGATGAAAAGTACTGGCCAAAATGCATGATACTGAATAAATAATTTACAAAAAAGAAAATAAAACATCATATTCAACGCCTCAATCTCTTGGAATAAAATTTACCATTTCCTAAAAAAAAAATTCCAAAACCAACAATACTTTAAAAATATAACCACTAGGAATGTGAAACACTTGAGTAGTAAAACTAACCAAAGTCCTTATGGTGCACAACATCATTTAACCCCAAGATGAATGGACCTAAAACAAAGCTTCTGGGCACTTTTTGTGCATAATCTGCATACTTGTCCCATGAAATGCTCAAGAAAGAATCCATAATTAAGCAGCGAACTGAAACATTAACAAACAAAAAAGTTCCTTAGAATGCTCATAATAGTAGATAGTAAATAATAACAATAATAATAATAATAATAATAATAATAAAGTTATATTAATATAATTACATAAGATTATGATCTTGGACCTTGAGGATTTTCATGAAAAAGGCCACGCTCCCACAGAACTGACAACCAGTTAAAAATTCCATCTAAAGTGTCCATTTGTACTTGATAAACAGCACAGGTAGTTGCAATCATACATGTACTGAATGGCCCAGATTCCAAAAATAAGGATACCTAGAGAAAAGATGGTATAAGGCCCAGAGCCACCTTGACAAAGAGCATATAAGTTTTTATTTATTTATTTTTTCCTCGCATCATAAGATTTATGGTTAACAGAGCAAGATATTTATAATTTAACTATTACCCCTCTGAGAAGAGGCAAAGCAGGTCATGGTTAGATTGTACAGACAAAGCCGAATTGAATTCATTTATACAAAGAACAATAGTTAGTATCGCCTTAGAAATCCCTTTATGATCATTAAAGTGGTCTTTAATTATCATAATGTCAACACCTAAATCAAAGAAAACACCACTATTTTGGACAGTTTAGCAATTGTAATGCAAATAAAATCAATAGGATTACAAGAAAGGAACAGGTTGCTAGTAGCCAAGTAGCTCCATCATGTAAGTGCTGAAAACTAATACAAACAAAAGTTATTGTTTTTGTATGTGCCACTTGTATCCTAAAAATTTTAATTTCTAAAACCAAATCATATAACATATATTATAATGTTAGCCAACTATTTTTACCAAATGTAACATATTCAATACTGCAATAGTATGAATTTAAATAATAGTCACGATAGTATTTCTGTAATTGGTAACTAGTACGAGCATCTACAATGCAAAAATATGGGCTTGATGTGAGAAAAATAACAGCATTGCCAATAGAATGATTAGCAATGCTTTGATGACTTCACTCCACCATACACTTCTTCTTGCTCAAATATCGGCCATGGCTTCATAGGTTCATTCCTCCTTCAGTAAAAAGCCACCACAAAGAAAATAGACAGATAAATGACAATTTACTTTCCAATATGGACTCATATGCTAGCAGTTGAACATTTAGTGAATTAAACTAACTCAATGAATAGGTAAGAAATCTTTGTTCACAGCAAATTGCTTTCAGCTTGGTAAGGTTACCTGCAAAACTGACAAACATAACTGAAAAAAAAAATCTAGGAAACAAAATTTGCAATTTAGTCAGAAATAAAGTTCATCTCCAAAAAACAAATTCAAAAGAAAAAGTACTAGCATTCAGAAACTCATAAGAATGAACACAAACCTGGTGCATCCATGCTGCCTCAACTAGATGAGTGCCATACTCCTCAAGCATCTCATACAGTAATATGAAGACTGTCCATCTTTCCTGGCTACTCAAACCATTCGCACCCAAATGGCAAACTTCTCCAACACCCATGGACTTTGCTTCTTTATCTGCCCACTTTCCTCTCTTGGTCTGTGCATGAGTTACATTGCTAGAGATGGCGTGGCCATTCTTGGAATCTACAGTGAATCTTGAGGCACTAGAGCAATATTCATCATCCTTGTTTCCAACGGAATCATAACAATTGCAATGTGAAACTTTCAAAACATACAAAGCCTGCTTCCTCAAAAATGGATCCTTATCAACCTGTTTACAACGCCAAGTAAGAAAGAGAACAGTGAAAAATCGGCATTTTTGTTGCCATCAAACAATGGATGCTTCCAAGCAGCACCCATAAAAGAATGTGAAAGGTCATAAATATACCAGTCCTCTACGTATCTCCTTCCAAAATTCCTTCTCATTGCTCAAATCATATTTTTCACTTAACTCACCTTCTGATGTACTTCCACACCCGTCAATGACCTTAAATGAAGAGAAACACATGGAGAGTATATTATAGGCATCAATTCTCTCTTCATGTCCAAGAGAGAACAAGCATACGCAACATGCCCAAATTTTCTTCAAGAAAGAAATCCTGCAAAATCAAAGTGACTCATATTAACAAAGATTCAAGAGTTACACTCAACAAGCAAAAGGGAGGAGAGCAAACTCTTGCCTGGATAGCGTGCATGCTGACCCATTAACCATCACCATTACCAAAGCAAAATCACAAAATGATCTGAGTATATGTGGAAGGATAAGCCGAATAACACAAGACCGGTGCTCTGTACTCTGTGTGAGTATTTCAATCACCATATTCGACAAGTCCCACAAGAGATTATGACTGAAACGTCCGGAGTCACCAAACCCATCTACTATTTTCCGCTCTGAGCTATGAGTTTCACGCTCACTCTCCAATGCAGAATTCAGCAATGAAATCAAGATTCGACATGAGATCAGTAATGGTAAACTTCCTCTTGTAATTCCAGTTGGTTTTTGCTCAAATCCATCCTCAATGCTCCAACGACAGATGGTCAGCTCCTCATTGCAAATCAAACCCAGGTTTTTAACAAGTGATCCCAGGCAGAATGGCACCAGAATTGTCCCTATAAGCTCCCAAGAATGAGTCTTCAGCACAACATCACAGAATAATCCCAAACCCTAATCAAGAACCAATAAATAACCACAATAAGGATTGAAAGAAGAAACAAATCCATTCAAAGTTATACTAATAAAACCTAGCATTACCTGGTTAATCGACTCAGTATCATTCGGTTCCACAGATTTGACCATTGGAACAAACACTTTCCAGATAAATAGCTCCATAGCATCATTGCTTGCTAATTATCATTAAAAACAAAAACACAAACAAAAATCACATCAAAAAGTGGCGGAAAAAATATAATTTTTTCATCATGTAAGCTTAATAGCTTACGAGTGAGCTTAATCAGATGGCCAAGTGCAACCGCATGAGATAGAATGCAGTTCGATTCAAAAACCTGCATCAATGGGGAATAAAAAAAAATATTATAATCGATCAACGAAAAGAAAGAAAGAGTGCTCCAAGATTCAGAAATAGGTTTTGGGACCTCGGCGGGATCAGGGATGGTCCGAACGAGGGAGGAGAAGAGAAGGGAAGGCTCGAAGCAGGAGGACGCGATGACGCAATCTACGATCGCCGGAACGGCAGCCGGCGGGACGAGGGCCAAGCTCTTCGTCAGCGACGCAACGGCGTCCTCCATTCTTGACTCCGAAAAACCCTAAACCTGAACAAGACGGAAGGCGCGGGCGAAAGAAAGAACCCGCGTGCATGTTATGTTGCCTCGCGGAACAATTTTAAATCAAAGCTGTTCCTTAGCTGGCTGAGTGCCTTCTCTATTTTTTTCCCCTTTTTTTATCTTAATTTATTTAATTCTTTTATTTTGAAATCACATCTTTGCTTTTCATTAATTTAGATTTTAACTATATCATTAATAATACATTAACTAAAACACAGTTCAGATTCAATTATTTAAATATAAATAAATAAATATTATTATTTTTATTAAAAATATACAAATCATTTTTTTTTAGGTGCGATATGGAATGGGGTAAAATAAGGGTGTAAACGATACACTTCTACTCATAAAACTACTCCGCCCGACTAATGGAAAACTCGAACTTGGCTCGGTCACAGTCGAGTGAGCTGAGTTCAAATATTTTGATACTTAATTCGAGTATTTACGAGCCTAATCAAGTATTTATGTATAATATTATATTTATTATAAAATTACTATTTTATCTTTTTTGAACTCAAGTCAAACTCCATAATATGTCCGGTGATTTTCAACCTTTTCAAGTTTAATTAAGCGAGTTTGAGTAGCTCAATTTGTGTATCGAATCGAGTTCGAACTATAAAATAAATACTCAAATAAGATCAAGGCTAGTATCAAGTGCTAAATTTTTAGTCGAGGTAGAGCTTGAGCTCCCAATTACTCGGCTCGAGCTCGATCAATTATACCCCTAGGGGTAAAGTACTAAGAGACTTTATACACGATAGACTTCTCTCAACGAGTGTATTTTTATGTATATAAAATTTCAAATAAATTTTCTTATTTAACTAATGCATGCTTCGAGCATCTGTGCTAACCTTAATGATCAAAAATATGATTTACAAAAATATTAAATATAAATTTAAATTTAAAAATAATTTCTTAAATATTTAATGGATGTTTTTTAAGCTTGTAATGCCATGTTAGCATGCATTAGTTGTTTGAAAGAGAAATAAATAAAAGATATTATTATATAAAACGTCCCATATTCTAAAAAGGAAGAATTAGAATAAGGATGGGAGAAATAGTCACATCTCGATGCATAAACAATGTCATGAACAATGTTCGATCAAGGTACCCGATTCATTAGGGTTGTTATGGGATTGTAAATCTATGAACGTTCGTAGAAGATTGATCCTCTTATTATATTATAAGTTTTAATTGTGAAAATTGAAATTTTAAGGGAAGGCCAACTTCAATGAAAAAAAATAATTTTCTCAACATTTATTTATTTACTAAAATAACTTTTTTTTTTAATTTTTTTCCATCATACGCACCCTCGGTTAGTGGTGTCAAACAGGTCGACACGACCCGGGCCCACTACAGCCCACACCCTATACGTGCTCGAGCTGGCACAGCCCGCCAACCACCAAGGTCGGCTCAACACATGGCCCGATCCAGTTATATTATATTTTTATTTTTATTTTAAACCCCAATAATATAAAAAACCCCTAAAATTGCTAAAAAAAATATAAAAATATTTTAAAATCCAAAAATATAGAACTAAAAGCACTAAAAAACAAAAAATATACTAAAAAAAATAAAAATAAAAATAAAAAACTTGTATTTGACGTGTTGGACCATGTTGACCGGAAGCGGACAACGGGCTGCAAACCCCTAGCCTAGCACGGCCCAGGCACGATATTGTAGCACTATGTTTGGGCCAAGCATGACCCAACTCGTGCGGCCCGACCCGTTTGACGGCACTACCCTCAATAGGCATTGGAAGAACATTAAACTATATATATAGAAGTCAAATATAAATTATTTCTCAATTGATTCACTTATGTATTATTTTATTTAATGTCCTTTTTTTAAATTTTCTTTTATTTAATGTCCTTTTTTTTCATTTTCTTTTATTTTCCTCTTTTTATCTCTCACGGAGTCATCATCTTCATTCTGCTTCTCCAAGAGGAACTCCCCCAGAATGCACTCCTTTCTCGCGCTCTTCCTGCTCCTCCTCCTCCTTCCATGGCGCAGTAAGCACATGACCACGCTCGATCTCTCTCTCAATCTGGCAATGGAGTGTTTTTCAGTGTTTTTTGTTTGCTTGTTTCTTTATTGGTCGCAGGTTTGGCAGCAGAGAGCGACGATGGGTTCTGCTCGCTTCCTCAATCCATCATGGAGTCAAGCTCGAGGCTTCTCTACTGGAAAGTCACCAACCCAACCCTCTCGCCTTCCCACCTCCAAGGTAACACTCTGAAGAGATACTCTCAAGAGAGAGATGGATTCCTGTTATTGTGTCTGGATTGATAGAAAAATATGGAGTAAAAGAAGAGGGAAAAAAAAGTGAAGAAAATAAAATGCTTAAGTTGAGGAAATTTTTACTTTTGGTTTTAATTTTCCATGCTTATTCTCAATCCAAATGTAATATCAATGTTTGTGCTCAATCTGAATACTTGATGGATGTTTGCTTATAATGCTCGCTAGATTTGCCTGGCTTCACACGTAGTGTGTACAAAAGAGATCATGCTGTGATAACACCAGAAAGCCATGTGTTCAGCCCTTTGCCTGATTGGTCAGTTCTTCACTGCTTCCAGTTTATTTGCATACATGCAGTTTTAACTAAAGCTGGAATATTTGAAAGTTCGTGTCTTTTTGTTGTAGGATTAATACACTAGGAGCTTATTTGATTACGCCAGCAATGGGCGCTCACTTTGTTATGTACCTAGCAAAGATGAAAGGTAAGCTCTGCACTGTATGAATAAAATATGATACTCAAGGATTATCTGTTCTTGGTTTGATATTTATGGAGCAGAAGATGCTTACAGTATTTTTTTGGTTTTTATTCATTCCTGCAAGCATTCGGCACACAACACAATATAGAGAGTTTTGTGACCTTAAAATTATGCACATAGTCATTTATAATGGGATTTATGTCCCTTGTGCTGTGTGCAACCTACCAGGTAGCTGATCGTTAAACCATTGTGATGAATGTGGTCTTTCTTCATTCAATGGTCCTGTGCCTTCAGTCTGTTCTTATTTACCTGCTTATCTATTCTAAATCCCTAATGCGACACTTTGTTCTTAATAGCATAATGTCACTTATTATCTATCTACCTCCTCTGCAGTGAAATCTAAATCAGCTGTGCCCCCGCATGATGTTGAAAGGTGCCCTTTCTGTCATCTATTTGAACAAGTTGTTTTGTGAGAAAAAACTATTCTAAAATTTTTGGCAGTTGGCATAACTGCTTAATGCATGCTATATTTAATTGGCAGCTTCTTTCATAGCTTATTGATACTACTTAAGGGAAGGATGTTGGAAATGACAAGGGCAATAGAGAAATCAAGCAAATATGTCTTGTCACCTAATTAAATATATGCAAAATTAAATTCCATGAGCCAGAGATATCAAACGCCCCAACATTTTCTTATGCTATTTAATGTAATTAGTAACAATTATAATCAATAGATATTTTATTACTTATTGGTGATTGGCATCATTTTATCCTTTGGGATTAACCTATTGATTATGCTTATGATGATCAATTCAGGTTCTTGTTCGTAGTTCAGGGATCTGCTGTGCTGAAAACTGATTCTGGCATCAGTCATCAATTGCCAGTAAGATCACATTTATTTCTTGGGCTTAAATATTAGAATGCTACTTCATTTTCAGTTTTATTGTGCTAAGGAGCTGAACTCTCGTTACAAATGAGACCTTAGAGGTGGTTTGGAGGATGCAGGGCAGTAATATTTGATACGGAGAGTTACTAAGATTTCTTCATGTGTATATATATATGTATGGGTGTGTGTGAATAACTGTGGCTGATATACAAGTAACACATTGACTTTTTATTTGTGAAGAATGCTACTTCAAATTAACTCATGAAATTTGTTTTGGTTTCCCTTTGCTGCTTACATTTTCCAATTGTTGATTTTCGGAATATTTCTTAAACAAGAAAATTTGGGTATTAAAACAGGTTATTGTATATTTCCTTTTTCCTCAAATTTCTAATTTTTGGTATCTTTGATGTCTTTTTGATCGGATGCAGGTAGACTCTTATGCCTATCTACCAGCTAATTATAAACATTCATTGGAATCTGATGAAACAGCTACCATTATCATTTTTGAGAGAAGGTTTTTCAGATTCTGATATCCCTATAATTAATTATTTTTGCCTTGTTTCTTTAATTTCTGTTTTATCTTCTTGTTCTTGTGCCTCTTGTTTCCAGTTTTTGGTGGATTAATAGTATATGCTTCTTTATGTGTTCTGTCTATGTTCCGTTTTCCAAATGCAAAGAACTTACTCAGTGTGTTTTATGTAGATATGCCAGCGTTGAAAATCTTTACCCTGAGCCAGTTATTGGCTCAACAGAGAAGCAACCTCTTCTTGAAACTCCTGGGGAGGTTAGTCTTTGAATTGAGGATATGTCTGTTTGTATGTATATGAGTGTATCTATGTGAATGTACCTTTACAAATTTCTTCATTAATTTTTATATTTGCAAGTGCAATCCTGTAACTTTAATTTAATTTGAAACTCACTTTCTTCTGCTGCATCTTTAGGTATTTGAATTGAGGAAACTGCTTCCTGCTTCAGCTCCTTATGATTTCAATGTCCATGTGAGTTGATCTAAAATTTGTTTTACAGTTTTTACATCTGATTGCTTCATGTCTTTCTTCAATAGTACT
Source organism: Dioscorea cayenensis subsp. rotundata (assembly GCF_009730915.1). Taxonomy (NCBI): domain Eukaryota; kingdom Viridiplantae; phylum Streptophyta; class Magnoliopsida; order Dioscoreales; family Dioscoreaceae; genus Dioscorea; species Dioscorea cayenensis. The sequence goes on along the minus strand of NC_052486.1, from coordinate 22,619,333 downwards.
GGACATGTCAGCACAAAACCTGCTGGTTTCTGAATCTCCTCTTACCTTCTCAAAAGCATATTTCTTCCAAAGGACTAAGACTTTTTGCCATTTTCTCGCAGATTATGGATTTCCAACCTGGAGAGTACCTTAATGTGAAGGTTTGTTATGCCTTATATTTAACCTTTGCCGGAAGGTCCGGAACCTTACGGGCCTAAGAGGCTATTTGAACTTTGCATATGTCTATGATGTTAAGTAGTCATAACATAAGATGCAGTTGCATTCACGAGTCCCTTGGGAGTTTGATACCTAGTTTATAAGTAAAATTCTTTTTCTTTTTTCTGTCTTTGAACTATAGCCTAGCTAGTAACGCATCCTTCTTTGAAAATCAAAGGACTTGAACATTTAACTCTGGTTGTTTTGTGGGAGCAGGAAGTTCATTATAATCAACATGGTTTGCTGCTTTTAGAGGGGCAGGGCATATACCGCTTGGGTGACAGCTGGTAAGATTGAAAGTTGACCCTTCTATGAACTTTATCTACATTTTATTATATTTTGTTTTTGTGCTTTAGTTCCAAATTTTATAAGAAAATTAAGTTAGAATTTTCACCGATGAAGTTGAAACCATCACTATTTATTTCGTAACTGTTTCAAAAGCATTCATATAAATCAAGGTAAATTTGAACACTCCCAGCTGAGTAAAAGTTTTGTGCAAAACTATCCTACCATGCTTTTTTCTTGCACTCTATGTTGTCATTTTGCTCTGATTTGTAAGCTGATATTGGAGTTAAGTACTCCATGTTCAATTTTTTTTCTTCTGAGTTGGGGTCGAGGATCGGCAGTGTACTTTAGATCAAAATTAGTTCCATGATCATTCATCAGCAGGATTTGAAATTACATGAATTCTCATGTTTGTTGATCGATCTCGTTAATCAGGTATCCTGTACAAGCTGGTGATGCTATTTGGATGGCACCTTTTGTACCGCAATGGTATGATGTTTCTTTTGCTGATACCTTCTAAACTTCAATCTGAGCTTCAACTCATTTGTGCTCATCTTATTCCATTATTTTCTCTAATATTCAGGTACGCGGCCCTCGGCAAAACTCCATCAAGATATTTGCTGTACAAGGATGTGAACAGGAATCCCCTGTGAAAACTAAAAACTATTTAACTGATTATGGTTAACTCTGTTGTAAGATCTACACTGTCTATGGAATGCTTGTGTACATCCCATGATTATTTGAGTTCTCCATATCAAGGCACACTTTTTATTATCTCATTGCTTCGTTACTTAAATTTAATTACTATTCAATTAATTATTATTGGTTGATTGCTAATAATAAACAATAAGTTAAAAAGTAGGTTTTTTTTTGTTTGATTTGGCTAATCAGGTTTAATTAGATTGTATCCCTCAATGTTGCTATATGAACTGTAAAACAAATTTAATCTAATTATTTATATATTTCATATTTATTCTGAAGTTCATTAATCTCAAGAGTAATGCCAAACCCTTTATGTTCTTAATTTCCATTTGAGAAAAAGTCACGCTTATCCTCATTTTTATATTTTTCTGAAAGGGGCATTTGCATATGAATCCCTGGAAAATTTTAATATTAACGATATTAACAAAATTTAATGTTATAACAAATAATTTATTTATTTTTACTATATATAAATATTTATTTATATAAAAATTATAAACGCATTTTTTTCTCTATTTTGTCAGACTCTAACGAACTCTCTCGCGCGCCATCTCTCACTCTCGCTCGCTCGGAGCGAGCTCTCACGATGGATCTGGGGAGGAGGAGAACCCTAGGTTCAATGGGTTCGGCGAGGAGAAGCCGAGATTCAGAGGACAACGTCAATGCTGTGGGATCGCCGCCACTGCCGGTTGCTGGTAGCTCAGAGAGTGCAACGGTTTTTTTTTTTTTGCCTTTATCCAGTCAAGGATCGATTACGCCGGCGAATCAAAATGCCCTATTTCCTGTTGGATTGCCTACCGCAGTTCACATAGACGAAGGGGATCTCCGGCGAGTACCAGGAGTGGATCTCAAGATTGCCGTTCGATTTGAGTGTGAACCAAGGGATAAATCGGATGGTGGTGTTCGCTGCTATTATTGTTCTTGGCTGTGCCTTTCGCTATTCACAAAGATCATATATTAGAAGTTTATTGGACGGTAGTCATGGCGGTGTAGACTCCTTCGAAGCCGCTTTCAATAACTTCACCTCCGACGTACAGGAGGGGATCATAGCTTATCGGCAAAGGAGATTCCTCACCTTCGTCTTCCAGAAAGTTTTAAAGTACTTCTTCGGCATCGACGAGAGGCCTTTAAGGTTTGTTCACTGAGAATGTTGTGATTAATGTTTCTTTGCTATTTCGTACACTGACAATGTTTGTTTGCTACTTTACAGGCGAAAGTAATTTCGGCATTGTGAATCAAGGCCAAAGGCCTTGAAGGTTTGTTCACTGAGAATGTTGAGACTAATGTTTCTTTGCTACTTTACAGGTGAAAGAAATTTTGGCATCGTGAGTCAAGGCCTTTATTCATTGAGAATGTTGAGATTAATGTTTGTTTGCTACTTTACAGGCGAAAGAAATTTCGGCATCGTGAATCAAGGCCAAAGGCCTTGAAAGTTTGTTTACTGAGAATGTTGAGATTAATGTTTTATTTACTACTTTACAGGGGAAAGAAATTTCAGCATCGTGAATCAAGGCCAAAGGCCTTGAAGGTTTGTTCACTGAGAATGTTAAGACTAATGTTTCTTTGTTACTTCGTACTGTTTCAACTGTTTCTTTGTTGTTAACTCTTTGTTTCTATGCAACACTTTGTTCATGAGAACTTTCTGAAACCCTTTTCAGCTTCTCTGAGAACTACAGGGAAAATGTATGGTTCTGGTTCTGTGAAATGCTGTTTCTTTGTTGTTAACTCTTGTTTCTATGCAACACTTTGTTCAAGAACCACAGGAAAAATGTATGTTTATTTGATTAACAAGAAGTTGTTTCTTGCGTGTGTTGCAAATCCATAATAAAAGGAAGAAAACCATAATTATTATGTTTTATATAAATGATGGTGGGGCTCGCCCTTTGTTTTTTGCATGGAGGGTCTTGCTCGCCTCTCATTGTCAGTGAGGCAAGACTCCTTGCGAAGCTCTCGTCATCGAGTTGGATCGGATCGGATCGGCTTGGTTAGCATTGATTTCCACTCAATTTTGATTTTGGGTTATTGGCATTGATCATGTTGTTGATAGAGAGGAATTTATGCTGTTTTTTTAATTGGTTTCTGAATTGAGGGAATGCATTGATAGATTTAGATTGGATGCTTTTGTTTCAGGACCCCAAGGCCCACTGTTCCTAATGTTTTTATTGGTATGAATTTCCTAGTTTTATATTGAATTGGATGTCTTTATAGCTTGAGTTTTCAATGCTTGCTAGAAGTCCTTGGATGATCTGTTTCTTGCATCTGTAATGATACAAGTACAACACCACCATATACCTTTTGTATTTGATGAAGTTTCACATTGAAAAATAGAAGAATAAGTGATTGTCTCAAGCAAAGTTCTCAGTCCTTTTTTTTAATAGACTTGTGATATTTTTATTTCCCTGACTATTTCCTTTGTTACCCACACTGTGAATGCATGAGGATTTGAGTTATGGTGCTTATATCTTCTTCTTCACAAATTGTGAGGAATTGTATTTGTTTCAAGGCTCAGCTATTAATCTGATTCTGCTCCAAACTTGATTGGCCGCACCAAACTTGGGTTTTAGGATTTTGACAATTAAAAAATTAAAACGCAGTCCAAATAAAAAACAATTGTTTGATGAACAAAAATAGACAAAATTCTTTTGGAGGGAGCTTGCCAATCTTTGGCTCATCTGCGTGGTGACGTGGCAGAAGCAGAGAATCGAATTAAGAGAACACCATAACACCCATTAATTATGTTCCAATGTTTCATATCTTTATAGATGATCACCATTATTATTATTATTATTATTATTAATAATAATAATTTTGACTAATATGATCACCATCAATCAATTAACTAAAACTCTACATTTGTCCCCACATTGTCTATCATAACAATTAACAGGTTTATATATATATATATTAAAAGATGGATAGACCATTCAATAAAGTAAAGAGAACTTACAACTCTACAAGAACGATAATGATTACCCTAACAATTCACTAGCTGTGAAAAACACAAAAAGAAACCACAGTAATAAAGAAGACACAAGAAGAAACAGGTTTATATTCGAAAAATGAATAAACAAACACCAATAATAAATATTATAAAGAGAAAGCAGTAAGAGATAGAGGTGAGCACGGGCCGTCCGAAAACAGCCCGGCCCGGCCCGAACCAGCCCGCCTGGTTCATCGACTCAGTAACCGCCCGTACTCGTAGACGGTGCCGATTGCGAGACGGGTTTTCCCAACCCGTGACCCGGCGGGTTGACCCGCCGGGTCAAAACCCGGTTGGGCCCTGGCGGGCCAGGGTCAAGCCCGTTTAATGTTTTTGTTTGTTTTTATTAATACTTAAGTATTTGTTGGGTCATGGATTTGAACCCACGATCTTGACTCGGATATAGAAAACCCAACCACTGGGCATTTACATTTGTTTCCAATATTTATTGGAAAAGTTAATTATATATAGATAGATGTAGGATATGGATCAAAATATTTTATATATTTAATTTATAAAAAATTAAGAAACCATATAATAAATTAAAAAAGTATACAAATCAATTAAGTAAAAATATCAACGTATCAAACAATAAATTTTCATAAATATTTTTTAAAAAATAATTATTTTGTTAATTGTTTTTCTACTCATAAAGACTAAATCTCTACATACACACTCTTAAATTCTCTTAAAATAACTAGACTTTTTATTCTATTACACATATATATTAGATTATTTTGTTTTCAATTTATAAAAATAAAAATAAAATTACAAAAAAATTGTTTTTAAATTATGTAAATCAATTTATAAAAAAATATATTAGTAAAAAATATCTTTTGAATAATATGGTTCACACCATATTATTTTCGATTTAGAACTTTTTCAATAACAACACTGATAAGACAATAATAACCCTATCACTGTAGACCAAAGTAAAAATCTAGAGCTCAACCCTAATTATAATAAATAAATAAGTTGATGATAACTTCAATTTAAAAAATAAGAATACTACTCGATATATACATTTTTAGTTTAGACTTAAAAAGGTATGCTAATAATTTAATTTGATAGATAAATAAATTAAAAATGTAGCTATCCTTTTTAAAATTATTTTGATATGTCATAAAATTTTTTAAGTTATTATAAATTATTTTAAATTTTTTGTTGTTTGAGATTAAACTTAAAAAATATTTTTAGAACTTCTTTTTATATTTATTTACGTTTTTAAACCAAGACAAGTAAAAAATTTGTAGGCCAATCGGTTAATCTTATTTTTTTCCTCGTGAGAGGCCCTGCGCTCAAACCCCATCTGTACATAATTTTTAGGGTTATTTAGAAAACCCGCTGGGTCAAACGGGCCTGGCCCCGACCCGGCGGGTTCTCGTGATAAGCCGGGCCGGGTCCGGTTCATTCACAAAATGGACCCGGCCCGGCGGGCCTGCCGGGTCAACCCGGCCCGGCGGGTCTCTTCTGTAGCACGGGCCGGTTCCGGGTCCGGTTTCCAATGAACCGGACCCGGCGGGTCGGGCCCGGTTAACCGGCCCGTGCCCACCTCTAGTAAGAGAGACGAGAGCCAAGAGGGGGCTGGCTTCTGAAAAGGAAATGGTATGCAGGCAAACTGGTGCAAGTACATCTCTTTCTCCGGTTTTGACATTAATACAAAAATCCCCTGGTAAGTGCACTTTAGTTTGCAATTTTGAAGGAAGACAAATTAAGGAGGGAGACGTTGCTTATTCAACCCGCCAAAGGACTCAATCTCAATCCAATTAACAAAAATATATGCACATGCTACCTGCTCCAGCTCAAAAATTCCTATCAAGAGCAAGATATGTGAGGGGTAAGCTAATGACCTGCGGGTCTCATTTGCAGATACCTGTCATCGATGTAGCTTTCTTATCGAGCTGATGAGTTCGATTCTATCGTGAGACACATTTCGTAAAGTTTCAGAATAGATGATTATGTGACGAAATGATTCCAGTACCACGTTAACACTGCACCATTTCCATTTGCTCCATCGGCATCAAGCACATCCTGTAGCCTCTCAGCTGATTCACCCCGCTTCTCTTCCCCAAAAATGATATGTGAGGGATAAGGATTACGACTTCTTTGGTCAATGACATGCATGGTTTCTCACACAATTCATTGAAGATAAGACCGAAAAAAACAGTCGGATTTGGAAATCTGATGAAGTTATTTAGTAATGATAAACTTTTTTATGAGACTAAATTATATAAATATTATTGAAAAACTGAACAGAGATCAAAGAGAAAAAATGATAAGGTTTGACATTCTTAGGAACATTAACGACTGATAATTTTTTTATTAGAAAAATTAGGATTATAAATTACATGAATATTTATTTAAACTCTACTCAATACAATTTTAATTTTATTAAAATACAACTGTACAACATATATATATATATATATATATATATATATATATAATACACATACAAATAATATTTAAGAAAATTTATCAAGCGACAGGGTTTATCACTTGCCACAAATTATGAATTTATTTTCTAATTTTGTTTTAAAAATTAATTTACTTTCTAAATTTTTTTAAACAATTCTTAGTATTTTAAACTGAATTGTATGAAATAAATGAGGTTTATCTATATATATATATATATATATATATATAATTTTTTTGAAATCCTTTTCATAGCATACATGATATATAATTGATCGATGATGCATGCGGCAGAAGTTGGCCAGTTGTTGAGTGTGGGCCCCCAGAAATCTAGAGCAACTATGTCGCACAATTCTCCCGGTTTCCCGCCAGCCACTAACAACACTAAAACGGAACCGCATGATGGTTTCAATTAGAATTGTACTTTGATTAGATCCACATAAGAGAAATACCAAGTCCAATGACATTGGTTTCATTATGAAAACAAGTATATGAGATATTTAAAAGACTTCAAGTTTGAGTGTACCCAGTTATACCCAGGAACTGAACAATAGAACCACATAAGAGAAATACCAAGGAATTCATTGACCACAATAGCAATCTCTATGCATGACTCTGCATGAAAATAAAAGAAGCTTTTAAGTTTTAAGTAACATTTATGAAGACATACCTTGACAATCTACCACCATCTTAATGGCACAAAATAAAAAAATAATAATAATAATAATTACACAGTAATTAATAAGACAATTTAACTTATTGGTGCACTAGACACTCAGCATACTAAACATTATACCTCCCTAGCTGCTATTTAAATAAATATCAGGGAGTCATAACTTGTAATCTTAAATGGAACCTATTGGCATAAAAAGTTGGATGCTAAAACAATTCGAACAGATTGCCAGAATTCCCAGATAAATACATTTGATACTCTTTTTGTTGTTCAACTTCATAGTATCCACATTTATTACTTTTCTACTCATTTCTTAATATTTCTTGATTTTATTAACATGAGTTTAGCTTGTATTTAATAATATAAATATAAATATAAAATAAATCTGTCACCTTGAAGATTAGCACACTCATTGTGAGATCAGCTAAGATGGCAACATGTCTTTCATGACTGAAAAGCCTCAAAAGATGGGCCGAAGAGTAGATTTCTCATATTGGATGTAATGAATTGACCTTTCTATCCTTCAACTGCTTAGCCATCTCTTCTTTGCTAACAGAAAGTCGACTGGGGAATCAGATTGCCGAGTTTTTCCTACAAATCTCTACTCAACTGTTGCAATGATTCTGGAGATCCCGGCCTCATTGCTAACTGAAGATTCCAATGAAGAATTTACATGAGAACAAGAATGGTCATAAGAAAATTTTCATAACAAAATAATATGCATGCCTTTGCCAAGCCATCAATTAGATTGTACAATTCTGACATGCTAACTCCAGATTCCTGAACAACCAATGCTCCAACAAGAGAAATGGAGAACTCCAAAGCAACTTCTGAAAAATGGTAGTAACACAAGTTAATTAAACGACAGTACACCCTGAATGGCAACAAAAGTTCAAGTGCAATGAAGCTACAAGCCAACAAATATAACGCCTGGAACATACTATTTCTCCCTCCATCAATAAGCTTAGCAAGATGTACATTGTACTCTGCAAGAATTAGGAAATCAGAATGAATAAGGGCAATTGTAATCTCTGCATTGAACTTCCACTCCCCATCCGAGTAAATCATCTACACATCCGAAAGAAAAGTGGTGTCAATGAATAGATATTTCAGACATCATTCACCCTGCTGATATCTGACCTGAATTAACATCATGTACAATAACAAACCATGACTAGGATGTTTTCGTGAAATAGATTAAGAGAAAATAGGCAGGCCCCAAACATTTTGATGAGTTGCTTGCTTAAAAATCAGGTATTAACAGTGAACAAAGATGATGTTGGCCAAAAATCAAGGGAACTCATATATAATGTCAAGCCACAAAAAGACAACAGGATGCAGTTAACAACATTGTCCAGACTTTAAATAAAGACCATCACTAAGCACAAGGACTGATGATGGGATTTATTCAACTAACACCATTTAAGAAGACATGGCATACTTCACAGTTTGCTATTCATGGATCTATCAACCCTAACATTGAGCTACTAAAATCTTTGAGATATATTTAAAAAAAAATCATTTTATTAGATAACCCCTGATTCAAAGGCCAATTATTTGCTCCCTAACTATAAATTAGTTGGAAATAGAAAAACAAATTTATGACAATTTAAACACAAGAGAATGCAATAACCGCAAGATGACCAGATACTATTTAAGATTGCTCACAGATGTACACACAAAAAGTAATACCCATTTTGCAGAGGATATGCGAATAGTACATATGATAATACTTAGTGGTAAAACAAAGATCTTATCAACTCCAAGATTGCTAAAAACCAATCTTGCAGATGCACATTTTAATTAAATAGCAAATAATTTATTTAAGATAAAAATGAGATAATATGGCTGAGACAGAATTGGACAAAGTAATTAACAGTAAACTAGTTTATATGCAGACATTTGCAAAAATCAGGCACAACAATTGAAATCAGTTGTGCATACCCAGCTAGTCAATTCCTTGACAACAAGCTTGCAGACATCCCGTATGGCAGATGAAAATGCAACATGCAAATTGATGTGGTGAAAATTGGAGGCATTCTCATTTCTCATATGAACTCTTAAAACCTTGTTCCATTGTTAAAATTTAACTTATGCACACAGTGAACAAAAGGATAACATATATTTGAATATGGGAGAAGGAAGTATACCTTATGAGCAACAGCTAAAGCAGCTTCATCTTGGCTTACATGTCGACATATGATATCAGGCACCTCAGCAACCACATGCTAAACACAAATACATGCTTCAGAACTTTCCACAGTTGCCATTCTTGGTATATCCTTATGTAGTTCAGTTAAAACTATCCAACAGATATCATAAAAATCTATATCTTGTTAGTTTGGTTATTATGCCTATTTGTTTTTTTGTAATTATATTTATACTTACAGTGACATAAATAAAAATCTATTTTTCTACGAACATGATTGAAAGTACAGAAATAAACAATAACAAAATAAAAAAGTAACAGGCTAGATGAATTAAAAGGTGCTGACCTGAATTCAGCATCTCTGGCTTCTTTAGCAATCAAACTTTTCTAACTAAATAAAAACAAAAATGTAATTTAAAAACCAAATTTAAATGAAGTTGGAATCATCCACAAGAGAAATAAGAGGACATGTTTGATGAATCGTGATGACATATTTGATGCTTCCATGTGCAATTCTGAAGCAGTAGCAGCAACAGAAAATGAGGACATGACCGAACTGACTTCAGCACCATGCTGGACCATAGCATCACCAGTCCCAACTTGGTTTGAAGGGACATTGCATAGAATACACCATATGGATGGCTATCAGAAGTTCACACACACACACACACACACATCCCAATTCATAGATTCATACAGAGAAGAGAAAAGGAAAGACTTCAGATAAAGATCATGGAAATTTGATTCGATGCTTGCTCTGCCAAAAATATTTTGATCAGTAATACAAAATTCGATGTGCAAGACAAGTTCTTTTTACAACGGAAATAATAAATATCATGCTGAAGACACATGATTCCAGACCTTTTCATAACCATATACTGTGCAAACCAGGCGTAGTACTGCTCTTTGAGAACCACAGTAAAATTCTTTTGCTTTACGATCCATATTTGTTGTGGAGATGTGTGATGAATTTCTTAAGCACTCAAAGAGATATCAGAAATAAACTGTAATTCCTTAAGAGTTCACCACTCAATCATGCATATCCATCTATGTTAAACCTTCACTCCAGATCTAATAAAGATTCATCATCCCAGAACAAATCACCAGACAAATCCACAGATGACAGAGACAAATCAACCAACAATAGAGTTCACATACAATGAAAACAGTAAGATAAATGGAAATTAGGGCTTGAATATATTAGTATCTGGGAATAGCTTCCCTTCCGTCGGATCACCGGAGACGAACGCCGGAAACCCTATTCAGGCCAAGAACCTTCTTCTTTCTTTCTCCTATGCGGCCCCTCTCTTCCAGACTTCATTTCACTGCCTTTTTATATCAAGTAGCCACGTAGGCGTAACCGTATTCTCTAAGGTTGCATCCTCCCAGTCACGTGACCCTTTTTAATTTCATCTACTTTTATCACTTGGCGCCACTTCTTTCTCTCGCGCCATAACACATGCACTGATGCACATTAGATTCATATATATTTGAATTTGAAACTTTACTATTAAAAAATAATTTCTGAGCTTATCTTATAATATTTCATGATTAAAAATTACAGTTAGAGTCAGAATAGAAGTGCAATAATAATTATATATATATATATATATAAAGCATATATTCATTGCTCCATTAATGCATATATAGCAAAAATCAAACAAAGAAGTGCTAATTAATTAAGAAACATGGATGTCATCTATGTGTTGAAACTATTTATCTTTGGGCTCCTCCTTATACTATGTGCCATCATGGTCCTGTTCTTTTTGGTTATCGCTCGTGATCTTTTTTTCGTCTTCCTTTGGGTTTTCATCAAGCGTTTCTTCCCCATTATTGCACTAGCACCAGCACCACCTGTAGTTGATACTGATGATAATGATGAAGTAACAAGTCAAATAACTTATGCTGATTCTGATGATGAAATAACTGATACCATAAGGAACATCATCAACAGGAGGAGGAGGAGGAGGTTGAATCTCTTGGAAATCATGTCTCATCTCTTCTGGAACAAAGTTATCACTAAGCTCATCCGTAACTTCATCTGGGCAATCCTACCTGAAGAATTCCTCCCCATTTTAAAGGATTACGAGAAAAGACAAGGTGCATATAGACATTGTAGAAGGAAACCCTTTGTCTTCAAATATTTGTTAAACAACCCCTCGGAAACCGCCGCTGATTTTGCCGAGTCTTTCACTCGCTTTGTTCTTGCTGGTCTCGGCTTCCACCACTTGTCGCCTCGATATTATAATTATCCAGGTAACTATGATTGGCGAGTTTATTTATTTCAAAAAACTCTAAGCAAAAGTTGCTTTGCTAGCAAACTCATGGACTTATATAACTCCATTGATTGGAATAATATTGATGGTCATCATTTTCTATCCCCACCGCGAATCCCAATTCAACGACTTTTGAGATGATGATATCGAGAAGGTTTTTACTTTTTACCCCCAAGACAATGAGTGTGTGGAACCTTTAAACAATTGGTTCAATTGGTACATTATGACTATCTATGATGGGATCTTTTCATTCCAAGATTATCAAGTGTTTGGCTAACATGTTTTTACTCGCTTTTTCATAAGTCCCCGATCTCCTCTTGCCTTGACGGTGTCCGGGCGATCGGATTTCCTGGATGGCTCCCAGCGGGATAGCGAAACCCCTCCCCCCAACCAAATCATAACCCGGGTGTCTCTCAGGCTAAGGTGGTCTCTTCCGGGGCCAAGCTCGAACCCTTCGAGATACCTCCTCACCTGCAAAAGAAGCATTTCGACAAACTCAAACTCCATTCTACCTCAGCTGTTACCATAAGCAATGACATATGGCTCTAGGCCAGAGACAGCATGCAAACCTCAATCTATGCTAAATTTTTGGGCAAATCGTCTCTTGAGCAGGTGCGGCTGGCCATGGAGGATGCGTGGCGTGGTCTTGGCAATTTCTCGGTAGCTGATCTTCCAAACGGGTTCTACTTCATTCGTTGTGAAACACAAGAGATGCAGAATCTTCTTCTTGGAGACGGTCCCTGGACTGTTGCAGGTCGCATATTACAGCTTTCTCCTTGGTCGGAGACTTTTCAACCAGCTTTTGAAAAGCTTGACCTAGCGGCAATCTGGATCCAGATCCATCATCTCCCCATTGAACTGTGGGGAGGAGACATCCTGGAATCGGTTGCCTCTCAATTTGGTAGAGTCCTCAAAGTTGATACTCATACCTTAGATTGTTCCAGAGCTAAGTTCGCTAGGGTATGCGTGGAGCTGGACCTCAGCCAACCACTTCAACAAGGAACCTCGGGTCAAATCACGGGAGTTCTCTGCTTTTCATCTTAGTTCTCTATGAAAAACTTCATGTTTATTGTTTCGTGTCGGCATGGTTGGGCACGGCGATACTCTTTTGTCCCACTCGCAGCAATCCACTGCCATTCTCAGGCCTCATGTGCCCTCGGAGCTACCCTCCCGAGCCGGGTGCTAGAGGACATGGGAATGCAGTGGATGTGGGTCGAGGGTGAGCAAGATGACATCGCTGCCGATATCCCAATCATGGTGCCCTCGGAAAATGCAGACAATGAATTTGGGCCTTGGTCAGCCCAAGGGTCATCGCCTCTCAAATCGAACAGATCCGGTAGGTAGAGGTGGTGCGTGAAGGGCGATAACCACAACGGTAACCGGAACCCTACCTCTCAGTCGTCCACTGGGGACGATGAACAGGGATTTGACACGTGGCAACCTGATTTCCCATCTCGTGGACACTTGGCTTCCTCTTCTCGTGTGGGCGCGACACGTGGAGTACATGCAGGTAGAGGAGGGCATTCTCGTCTTTCCTCGAGATCCCTTGTCTCTCTACTACCTAATCCCAAGGACCTCGGGGCCATCAACGCTCTTGCGCTCCCCGACGCCTCTTGGTCGTCCCAAGGGAGGCCCCATCAGTCACCTTTCTGACTTCCCTAGGCTTGGAGAAGCATCGTCACTGACGCCGCCCACTCGCGCAAATACACTTCATGACATGATGGAAAGTCGCCCGTTGGGCACCCCTAAACCAAAGCTTCTGACTCTCCCTTCAAACAAGCAACATTCTGACGAACCTCTCCTCATCTCCTCGATTCCGTCGCCCGCCCATGTGCCTGATCCAAACCCAGGGGATAGGCACCTGTACCTAGTTGACAAGGTGGTGTAGATGATCTCATCGGAGGAGAATCTTGCGAATGATATGGAGGAACTCGCATCGGATGACTCTGAAACCTTTCATGATCCAGATGATGACATGATCTTAGCACAGTTTCAACCTGATGCCAAATTGAAGGCTCTCGCCCGCAGAGAGACTGAGAAAAACGGCTCAAGAGCCAAAAAAGGGAGGAAAACCTAGCCTTGTTTTTTCCTTTTCAAACTCTTTCTTTGTTTCTTATGAAGGTTTTTACTTGGAATTGCAGGGGTGTCTCGAACACCGTAACAGATGGATTATATCAAAGAGATCATGAGCAGATTTAAACGGATTTTTATTTGCTTAGTTGAAACAAAGTCGAACTCCGATCAGTATTATGCGTTTTTGTAATGTATTCAAACGGTGTTGGGATTGGTGGCTATTCCCTCTTATGGCTTCTCGGGAGGCATTATTGCCCTTTTCGAAATGCTCCTTGGGTTTAGTTACCCCGATCGCTAACTCCAGACTGGTTCTGCATCTCATCATCTCTACCTTAAACGAAACCTGGATCTTATCAATTTTCTACAACTCCCCGTGTTCTCTCCGATCACAAAAAGCTTTGGAATTCCTTATAGAGTTTCTCGATCTGAACTCTCCCTGGCTCCTTACGGGAGATTTCAATGCGATTGCCTCTGCTACCGAACATCATGGGGGGGTCTTTCAATAACTACTCTTCCAAATCTAAAGCTTTCTCGTCTTTCATTCTTAATAACAATCTTCATGATCTTGGCTTTGTAGGGGACCCTGCTTTTTACTCGGTGCAATAACCAGGGTTGGTCTTGCAGCGGATGGGCTCGCCCTAGATCGCTTCTAGCTAACTCCCTCGCTCCCTCAACTATAACTCTTTTTCGAATCGACACTTAGCTTGTCTAGCTCGGACCACACCCCCTATGATTCTCTCGGCTTTCGACTCCCCGATTTCCTCTAACAAAATATTTCGTTTTGAAAATGCTTGGTTGGACTATGAGGGGTGCCATAGTAATGTTATCAGTGCCTGGAATGCTAATTCTTCTTCCTCTCCCATGCACTCCTTCCTCGCATTTTCATTTCTTGTACTAAGCGGAATCTTTGCGGTGGAAGAGCTCTTGCCCTGCCATTTTGATAAAGAAATCCAAAAATATTGAAAAGGAGATCTCTTCTGGACCGTAACATCACCCTCTCGGATGATTCTTGGAGGAATACTTGGCTTAGGGCTCTCAAAAACCGCCACGCTGCCCTCCTCAGGCAAAAAACAATCTTCTGGGGTCAACGTGCAAGGAATTTGTGGCTTGCAGGTGGCGATACAAATTCTGGATTTTTTCAAAGATCGGGTCAAGATTAGGGAACCATAAAAAGCAGAATCTAACGATCAAAGACACCTCAAGTAACACCTATACCAATCGGAGAGATATTGAAAATTCTTTTATCAATTTCTACAATAATCTTTTGGAACTCTCCAGTTAACCATGACCTTAATTCTATGATTTTTGCCTTTACTGGGATGATTTCCACGTGCTCGATGTTGAGGATGGTGAGGCTTTTGATTAAACCTATCTCCAAGCGGGAGGTTTTATCAAACTCTCAACTCAATGCCCCGGGAAAAGTCCTCGTCCCGGATGGTCTTAATGTGGAATTTTTACATTTTCTATTGGAATGTGCTTGGTGATCACCTTGTTAAGGCTATTTCTCATTTTTACTCATGCTAAAAATTCCTTTTTTCTTGGGGTAAAACCATTGTCACCTTGATTCCTAAGAATGACAATCCTATCTCTGTTACCGATTTCAGACCCATATCTTTCTGCAATGTTTGCTATAAAATCTTAGCAAAAATTTTTGGCCAACTGTTTGAAGTCCATGATTGATAAATTAATTAGTCCCGAGCAATCGGGGTTCATTCCGGGGCGTGGCACTTATGATAACATAATTGCAGCCCAGGAAATTGCCCATAGCTAGAATATGATACCTCTGTCCTCCCTAGGATGATGTTGAAAATAGACATTGAGAAAGCCTTTGATACTATCGATTGGACCGCGATCTTTGCCACCCTCCACAAAATGTCCTTTCAAATCGCTGGATCTCTTGGATCAAAGCTACTCTTTCTTCTGCTTCCTTTGCCTTCAATATTAATGGTCATACCACTAAACCTGGATTACTAGCGATGAGAGGAGTGAGACAAGGCGATCCCCTGTCACCTCTTCTATTTCTCCTTACTTCCCGGATCCCTTTCTCGCTATTCTCAATAAAAGCTTTAAATCTCAACATGGTCCCCGGTTTTTCCCCTGTAGCCTCAGTGAGAAATTTTAATCACACGATGTTTGTAGATGATCTTATCTCTTGATTACGAAAGCCCTCTAGGAAAGCGACAGAAAAATTGTCTCCCTTTGTCTCGAATATCATATCATAAACTAACGGGCCGAAACCAAATCCTTCCAAATCCAAGTTTACACCGCCCTCTTGGTGCAACAAAAATTGCTTATTCAATCTTTAAAAATTCTTGGCTTCAAGATGGGTAACTTCCTTTCTCATACAGGGGTCCCCATTTCCCGAAAACTCACGGTGAGACAACTGGATTTTCTGCCTGGTAGAGTTCATAAGGCCATTAATCATTGGAATCACTCGAACCTCTCCTTAGCTGGTCGTTCGGTTTTACTTAACAGCACTATCTTTGCGATTCCAAACTATTTTTCTATCGATCGTGAACCTTCCTCTTTCTATTCTTGATTCCATTTCCAGAATTGGTAGGTCTTTTTTGTGGAGTAATGGCGGCAATAATTCCGGTTTTCATTCGGTTGGTTGGTCCCTTACCACGCAGAAAAAATCTGAGGGAGGACTAGGTATTCGGAATCTCAGACTTGTCCAACACTCGCTTATGGCCAAACATATTTTTGCTATTTTGAATTCGGATAACAAAATTTGGATTGATATTTTCAAAAGCAAATACGGCAACTGGCACCCTTGGCAAATTAACAATTCACCACATTCCTCTTGGTTCTTCAAATCTATTTGGAAAAACAAATCACTCTTGGCTGGCCTGGGCTTTATTGTTATTAATAATCCGGGAAAAATTTTATTGGCAGGAGCTCTGGGTGTCCGCCATGACTCTCCGATAAATGCTGAACTTGATGCACGATCTATCATGCTCTATCCATCTGCGGTGATAGAGGCTGGAATCCAAATAGAATCTTCACGGATTGTCCGGTGTCTGCGGAGTGAGCTCTCAACCCACATCATTGCATCGCCATGGCGATCCACGGGATTGATTAACAAAGCTGCAAAAACATCCTCTATGAGTTCCGAGCGTTTGCATCTCATCGATCCAGAGAAAACAACTTGCTGTGAGATCGTTGGGTCGAGTTTGGGCGCCAAAAATCCTCATCATTCTCTATTTTTCGAGTGGCTTGGATCGCCATGTTGGTGGAGGAGTTATGCTCGGTCTAAATCTGATTTCTAATGCTTGTTTATTTTCTAGTCTTTTCTTTCAGCTTTCAGCTCTTTTTGTTTCAAGAGATTATCAAGTGTTTGAAGTCATCTATTAATTTTTCTCTTTCCCGCATGATATTACCGTTCCATATATCAGTTTGCTTGCTTTGTTTGGCATCACAATTTAGTAAATTTATTTATTTATTTAATTATTTATTTTGTAAAAAGGTTAATTAGATGTTTCAACTTCTCACTTAGTAGGAAAAAACACAAGAATTGTATCATTCTTCCAATATAAGAGCTGCCTTTAGACTGATTGGAGTGGTTTTTTGTTTTTCATCATATTTTATTTTCAAACACCTTTCTATTGGGTATATAAAAAAACAGTGTAATAACATTTGCAGTATATTTATTTTTTAATATTTTTGCTTTACTACTGTCTATATATATATTTGGTTATAAATATGATATTTTTGAGTGGGTGGAGTTGATGATACGTGGTGGTGTTTTATGCGGATGTTGCTTTTTATTTTTTATTTTTTAATGAGAAGAAATTAGAGATTTTATTTGCGAATAATTACCTATATAATTGTTTAATATAGGTACGTAAATAATTTCTTATTTTTAAAGGGATATATAAAAAAACATTATAGTTCCGAAGAAGCAAACAAATACCTCCTCACTTAGTCAAAAAGCTGAAGTGTTGCCTCATTTTCTTGAACACAAAATCAGTGGGGAGTAACATAAAAATCTTTCTTTCTATTTGTCGACCTTATAAAAACCTCTGTCACTTTCTGAGTGGTTTCGTTTTTAAAACTGTATTTTTAATCTTTGTTTTGCTTTGTTTTGGTAGCTTTGTTTCATGTTTCTATGCGTTTAAATAGTGCATCACTACTAGTGATGTCCCCTAATTTGGTCGATGTTGACTTTACTATTTTTTTTATCTTATTTGTTATACTTGTCTTCTCCTTTCAATAAATTTGTGGTTTATCTACTTTATTAAAATAATAATTATAATAATTAGTTATATCTATATAATGTGTTTTTTTTTTTAAAATGTGTTGCTTTTGTGTTCATATTTTCTCTCTTTCTCTCTCAATTGAAAACAAAAATTCTTTTATAATAAATGGAAAAAGAGATTTTTCTATTTTTGACAAGAATGTATGAACAAAATAATGAGAGAGAGAGAGAGAGAGAAGAGAGAGAGAGAGAGGTATAATAATAGTAATAATAATGATGATGATGTTTCTTTCTCTCTCTCTCAAGTATGCAACAACCAACAACAGAAGAAAAATAAGAAGACATTCACTACTTATATATACAAGAATACAAATTTATAAATAAGTTTTGTATGTATTTGTTTCCTTATTTGTTATTTGGAATAGTTTGGTAACAGTATAAGAAAAAATAAAAGGTTTATATTTGACTTCAATAAAAATATAGGTGATGTTATTAGTATAAGATTATTCACATATCACATAGATATTTATTTAATCAAAGTGATATGAAATCAATACTAGAAACAATTACATGCATTTTTAGCATTTTATAATTAATATTGCATGTTTCAAAGAATCAATTTTATAGACATCCTTCCCAAGACATAAGTTTTGCAAATAAACTACAAATATTTAGCAATAATATTCAAAAATAATGATAAGCATATGTATATAATTTTAAATCACTGACTATTTATTATTGTTAATTAGTTGCCATGATTGATCACGCTTTCTGACTTAGTCTTTTTGGATAATTAAATACTGGTATTTTTATTTGAGGGATAATTGGTGAGATGTTTAAATAAACACCAAACTAGCTAAATAATATGGGTTTTTTTTGGTTGCATATATACCCCTGTAAACTTTATAATTATCCTCAGTAAAGCTTTATTCCCTGCTTAACACCTTTGAGAATCCTGGTTTTGTAAAAATTTGTACAAGGGTGAATATACAATTATTAGGTTTCTAAGGGGTATCTGTACAAAGGTAGCCTAATGTGCAAATGTCAAAACCCTAGCTGGAACCATGTGAATAAGTGATATAAATAGTAGCAAAAATATCCACTCCTGCATGGAATTTGATTCTTGAACATTGAATAAATGGTTTTCAAGTAACAATGAACAATTTGACATACATAATTCAAAACCCTAGATTCATGAAGGCTTGTCATGGTTTGATGGAAAACATGATTTTGGATTGAAAGAAAATAACTGAAAAGAAACAAAAAGCAAAAGAAAATTATTTTGTCGGTAAATGCACAACATCATACCAAAACTGTATGAAAAAACTAGGTCAACAAATAAAACATGATACATGAATATGTTTGTTTGCAGACTACCTTCAAGTAGTTGTTGTGTTGGACCAAATGAAAAATACAAGACAGCACATTCTATGATCTTATACACAGCCCTGGAGTTAACAAATACCAACCAGCTAATCACTTCTCTTAAACAGCCACAGAAAAATTTCTCCATCGAAAACTCAAAAGTGTATTTTGTGCAAGTATTGTTTCAGTTATGCAACATAACTATTAATTTTTCATAATAGAAATAACAAAAATTTAAGTCCTTGAAGACGGGACAAATTGAATGAGGAAAATGGCCTTATTCTCTTTACCATAAAATATACCTTCACACTATCTCAGTAAGTGCAAACAACATCAGACATAGTTTTTCTTAATTCTTCTCATCATTGTCTTGCAGTGGGATAGAGATCTCACCTTTGGTTAATAAGAAATTTGGGCAGTGTGTAACTCTATTACCTTGTTGATTTTTCTTTTCTTCATGAGCATTCAAAACAGTCAGGACATTGGTAGTTTGTTCCCTTCTTAATCTCCCTACTAGAGTACAACTTGCTAGGTTGAACATGCAAGTCTTCAGTAAGTACACGGCGCAGCATCTGATTCTCCTCTATCAATTGTTCGATCACTTGTTGATGTTTAAGCAACTAATACCATAAGAAATTTCATGTGTATTAGATTGTTTATAGAATTTGCTTATAAAAGACAAGTGAGGATAATAGCCATGAACCTACCACTTGAAGAACATTATTCTGATCACGAAGATTTTCCGCCTGTAAGAAACATTAACAGGCATAGTTAAGTCGAGTGCAAAAAGTTATTGACTCTGACTAATGAAGACATTTTGTAAAATTTTTAAATTCACAGCTTCTGTTTACAGATAACATATTAAAGCTAAAAAAAGAAAATGAATGAACTTGTACGCTAATCAAATAGTGAGATCCTTTAAAAAAAAATCTCAAGTTGACCATATTTATTCATCCGATGGCAAATGAAAAACGACAATGACAAATTGGCCTTTTATTTGGATATTCAGAATTATTGTATTTGATAAAGGTAAACCATAACATTCTATTGATGCCGGTCTATGGGTAGAAGTAAGTTTGCAGTCAATTTGAAGAAAAACATAAGATGTTTTGGTAACTAATAGATTGTAATCTCAGTGGTAGTTTGGACAAATGTAAATTACAAAGAAACAAGTAACGCTGCCCATTTCAGGACACTATGGCATTCACCATGCCCCATGGCCATATGGGGAATGATAGTTTTGCACTAGGAGAATTGTTTAACTTGGCTTATAATTTTATGGGCAATGCTTCACCTGTGAATTTGTCACTTCTGGGAGTTACCATAACCATATCATGCAAAAGGTTGTATATTAGGAAACAGATCAAAATTCACTGAAGCACTGGAGGAAAGTAAGTTAATTAAGCAAATATCTTATATATGACTGTTTGTAAATAACATAAGCGACTCATGCCACTTACCAATTCACTGACCTTTGTTTCTTCCTTGTTGAGAACTGGATTCTGTAAGAATTCATAGATAAACTTTACAGACCTGCTTCCAAATAGGCTTGATGTTTCTTTTGATTCAGGGGAACTAATTATAAATTTCTGGTGGGGGCTATCACTTAGTAAATGCTGCTGTGTACTTCCAGTAGTTTTTGTTCCCAAATTTAGTACACTGCCAATTGAGGATTGAGCACTTTTACTAGGAAATGACCCAGGCTTGATATTCTGAGTTGAAGGGATCTTGGGAGCAATTCCCAAACGCATCATGATTTTAGCCATTGTTAGCTAAAGGATAAATAAAGTAGTGTTAGAAGGGATCTATAAAATTAATGAGAAAGATCAATCATCAGTTATCAACATACAGCAATAGAAGATTGAACCCGCTGAATAACTCCAGGCTTCAAGGCAAGTCCTGCAGTTGGAGAATAAAGAATCACATCATTCTATCCACGTCAACAAATATATACTGGTTAATGTGCGTGCACGAGAGAAAGGGGTAATAGTGAATGTGGTAACAAATAAGCTAATGACTTTTGTTCCACTGGAATCATTCCAGATCGTTTAGAAAGGAGTCACAATTAGGAGAAGGTTCAAGTGTTTAAAAGAAAACTGATTTTTGATACGCAAGGTAAAATGTGAACATCAAAGCATGAACATAGGAATATAATGTATTGTATATATTCTTGACTTCAAATGTCAACAGAAAACACTTACCTATTCCAAAACCATGGCTGAACCCAACACCACATCCAACACCTGCTTCAACGTTTTTTCACTCCGAATTTCTTTAGCTGGTTGACAAGTAAAGCAATAGTGTGATGGACAGACACCAGTAGTCGTGCAATAATTAGACATGTAAACATAACAAGAAAGGCCATACAGAACCATTAACATGTCTCCCGACACCGGAGAA
>NC_052486.1:22346682-22596622 GCF_009730915.1 Dioscorea cayenensis subsp. rotundata | reverse complement strand
TACAATATTGGATGTAATTTAAATGAATATGTAAATAATTTACGTTCCGGTGCAACGTTTATTAGTATATACTATCTCATGTATATTAGATCATAAATTGTTATAATCAAAATAGTTTTCATTTTTACACAATTTAAACAAAGATTGTTCCCAATGCATCTAGAACCAGAGGAGAGGTGATAAGTACTTTAGCTATTTTTCAGGGTTTTAGAGATCACTTTGTTGGAAATAACACTCACCTCTGAGGACTCCCTCTAAGCAATATGGATGTTGGTTGGCTGTACTGAAAAGTTGTAATAATAGAGGGTGAACCCCTGGCAGAGAAAGTTGAATATGTCGGCTGGTTGTTGGTCTGACGAGGACCAATTAATATAATTATTAGAGGGAAACATGGCAAGAAATCTGCAGGAAGGCATAAGGTTGCGAACTTCATATGGTATTCCATAATCACCACCGATGAGATAAATGAAGGAGTTGTTGTTGTGGCTCAAGCAAGGCACAGGCCTGTAGTAGTGGATCAGTTGTAGCTATAGTGTGGTGATGCATGGATTTGTTCTTCACTTCTTTGAGCACCACCAGTAACCATCCATCGTGTGTGACCAGTGGTAACTTGTATGAATCAGGTCAGAGAAATGTGAAGAGAGGCTGAAGGGAAGATGGCTGCAGCCGATTATCAATGTTGTTGTACTTCCATCCCAAATATACTTCAATTGTATCTTAAGATAAGGGTAGTAATCTTGGTATGTGATATTGGTGACATAGTAGCTGTGGGAGAATAGAGTGAGGACGGTGTGGTTGAGATGATCACAAGTGAGCTCATAGTTTGGATCACCACAGTTGGGAGGATCATCTTTGAGACGGAGAGGATATCTAATGTTGAGGTTCCCACATGATGGAGCACAATATTGATCTCCTGCTGCAGAGACAAGAGTAGTATTTTTAGGGAAGAAGAAGAAGAACAACAAGAAGAAAATGGTAAAGAGAAGAGCTGAAGGAACTCCTGCAGGAGAAGGAACATTAAAGATCACCATGTTAATTTGAATATGTATAATTGTCCTATAATATATCATGTTGCATATATATATAGATAGAGGTGTGCGTCTGATTCACTCTAATTTTAAAAAATCTGAAGTTTTTATAAAAAGAAAAAATCCATAAATTCACATTACTGGTCTTCATTTTAATAATGCAAGTCAACGCTCCTTTCAAGTTGCATCGTTTCAATTTCAATATTTATTTCACATTAATTAAATTAATTTCTCTTGACTTTCAAGTCAATTATCTAATTTTTTTAATGTGAAAAAGCTAAACTTTAACCATTAGATTAAATAAGGGAAATGAAATATCTTTTTATTATAAAGATGTTCAATTAAATAAAATTAATAATTGATGAACATTTTTTTCCTTACAAAGACTAAATATTTTCCTTTGATATTGTAATATCTCATTAACTAATTAGTTAAAAGCAAATATAATAAAAAAATTTTATGAGGAATTATTAATCTAGTTTGAACAAAAATATCAATGAATTAATAAAGATTAGATATATTTTTCACCAGATATGGAATCATTTGTAATTTGAATTACTACTTCCACGTAAATAGTTATACAAATAAATAGAGCAGTACCACAGTAGATGCACACAACACCAATTTACATAAGCTACATTTTGATGAAATCACACGTAACACTTGAATGCCTGCAGCAAAATATATATGATTTTCAAAACACCTTTATTTATAAATTTTGGGGATAAATAAAGTTTTCTTGTTTCAGCTCACTCAACTCATGCATGCGTTTTATCTATTATGGTAAATTCATTTATATCATTACAAAATTATTTTGCATTATTAATTGTTTATGCGGAATAAACTTCTTTTAATCACGCATTTGTTTCTGATACAGATATAGCCCTGATATAAAGACCCTTAACACGAATAATGAAAACAACAAATATTTTCAGTACTCTGCCCCAATACGCATACATGCATATAGGAATGCACATTAGAAAATAGGAGAGATTACGTACATGCGGCTCATCATATCTTTATCGTTACATTGGGTTTGTAATGAATACTAGCTCATGAGGACAGTAAAATTGTTTAAGTTGAACATATATATAATCAAATACCATACTTAAAGATATATAAGATTCTGTAGAAGCTATAGGTTAATATATATAGACACATATAAATGCCCGCTCATGACATTTAGATATCGCTATATATATATACTGGATACACACTTAATCAATAACAGAGTTGGTCTCCACCCCTTATCTGTAAAGATAAAAAGAGTTACCATCCCTTCTAATGTAAAAGGTGGTCAGTGTATATTTGTTTATATAGCTTGCAAATTTGTTTTTGCGAAAGTATGACAACAACATATTTAAAATATCGATTTTCACACACATGAGACAAATACTCTTAGTTTGGTATTTCAGGATAATTTATAATTTCACAACAATGTCCCTCATGAGACAAGAGAAGATACACGAGCGCGAGGTGCGGCAACATTACGAGAAATAGCAGGATCTCATCGTGTTTGAATAGCCGTTAATTATATATATTTATGATCACTTTCTACCGATAGTATTATACTCGTAGTTAATTACCCATATACACATTCGTATATTATCTATATCCCTGCCTCACATACCGACATAACATATAAGGTCGTCTCTTATCATTCACAATATCTCAAATTCCTCTTATAGAAAAGAATATCCATACAATAAATGACATTACTGGTACCGGGATTAATAACGCAATATCATCTCTCACACCGCTCCTTTCTACAAATCACATTATTCAATCATCAGATATTATGCTCTCAAATTAGCTCCGATCTCCAAGTCAATAATGTAATTTATTTTAAAAATCTAAATTTCTTTATAGAAAGAAAATTCATAAATTGGTCAAGTTGATATTAGCTAGTCTTCAGCATTTGATCAATGCAAGACATCTCTCGTCATACTTTCTGCACTGCCATCACGTTCAATGTCGCAGATTTATTTCTCACCAAATCTCTCTTTACTAAATCTCTCTGATCTCCAAGTCAACAATGACCTCCTTATAGCACTCAATATAGAAAGAAAATCCATTAATCGTAAGTTCATATCGTTAGTCTCTGCAGTACTAAACTGCAGTTATCGCTCGACGCTTTCTTTTCAAAATTATTATATCATTCAATCGACACATTTATTTCTCAACTCACATCTCTCCTTACTGAATTCCAAAGATCAATAATGTACTTATTGATATATATATATATATATACACGAATCGGCCGGTCAGGGACGCTCATTTCGCAGTAAGATATACGATCGAACCCTCAAACCCATAGCAATATACAAGCATAGCTGTATATTCTCCCGCGACATGCTTCATCCTTCCTTCACCCTCCGATATTAATAAAGATTAGATTTTTATATATATCGCTACGAATCTTTCTGGTGTATTACTATTTATTAAATTTTCTATAAAAAGAAAATTCCATAATCTTTGATGTCGATTCTTGCTAGCCTTTAGATTAATCAATGCAAGACCATCTCGTCAAGGTTCCTTTCAAATTAAATCATTCAATGTCAGTATTTATTTCTAATTAAATCTCTCTTGACTTCCAAGTCAATAATGTAGTTTTTAAAAATAAACTTAAATTTCTATAGAAAGATCCATTAATTGATAAGTTGATATTACTAGTCTTCATAATAATAATATGAGACCATCTCTATCACGCTTCCTTTCTCAAATTGCATCATTCAATGTCAATATTTATTTCAAATTAACTTCTCATGACTCTAAGTCATTAATGTAATATTTTGATAGTATTTATATATATATATATATAAACGAATGCACCAAGCATCTCGTCTTACTTCCAGACGGATCTCTCTCGGGTAATCTCATTTCTATAAAAAGCTTATAAGATCGAACCCAAAAACCCATACACATGCTGGGCTAGTTTGAGCTTTACGCTCACGCAACGCCTCCAACTTTCCTCTCAATCTCCGGCACGTTAAACCGAAACAGAGAGATAAATATTAACTTCCTCGTTATAAAGCGTGTTTAATTAAATAAAAATTAACAATTGATGAATTTTTAGAAAGATTCAATCTAATGCTATTTTTCATTATAATAAGTTAGAAAATAATAAAAATTAGATTTTTATTTATATTAAGGCATGAAATTTATTTCTAGATGTATTACTACTTCAATAAGTAACTATTGTTTGGTAAAAAAAATAATAAATAACAAGAGATGCACTTCGTAACATGCATAAAAATGTAAAAAATCAATTGAAGAACTGTGAGCAAATTATATGATTTATATAAATAGTTTATTTATAAATTTTGAAAAAAAAGGTAAACTCTTTCACTCGATCACTTGTGTATTTTTGCCATGCTAATGTGGAATCGGGCGTCGATCACCTCCTTGTCCACGTCCAGGATTTGCGCATGTTTGGGAACTATTTTTGCCAATTACTTGACCCCAGCCAGTTCCCCTAAATTGTTATGTGTGATCTCCTGGACAAGTGTAGGAAAAACATCAAAAACCACCATTTATCTCCTGATGGTCTTTGCGCGGCAATCACTTGACTATTTGGATCTGATAAACGCACGCATTTTCAATTCTATTTGTTGTCCCATCAGCTACCATTATTGTAGAATCTGAGCACATG
Organism: Dioscorea cayenensis subsp. rotundata; assembly: GCF_009730915.1. Classification (NCBI taxonomy): domain Eukaryota; kingdom Viridiplantae; phylum Streptophyta; class Magnoliopsida; order Dioscoreales; family Dioscoreaceae; genus Dioscorea; species Dioscorea cayenensis. The sequence continues at coordinate 22,591,942 of NC_052486.1, read as the reverse complement.
CTTCTTCTTTGATATCTCAGAGACCGGATTCAAGAAAGCAAGATCGGAGCCTATGGCAGAAAGCTATGGAGCCTGAGTTTCTATCCTCCCTCGACCCGGACGCAGCCGCCCCCTCGAGAGCCCCCAACACCGGCCCGATGTAGTGGTCCTAGTCCGGTGTACTCCTCGAGTGATCCCTCCTCTGTAGGGTTGTGTCTGGCTGGTTTGTCGCTTTGCAAATCACCTCCGGTGATGTTGGTCTCAAGGCCGGTGTAGCTGGGTCCTAGTTTGGTATCTCTAGAGGATCCCTCCTCTAGGGTTGTCTCGCTCGCCTCCTCACCTTAGTAGTGCGCTTCGTTTTCTCGTGTTTCAAGATATTCCTCTTTTAAACGAACGCGCTTATCTCACTTTTCAAAAATAAATAACAAATAAACTTTTGAGTTGCTCACTCGCTCCAACTCATGCACATGCCTTTTCTATTATAAATTCAACTATACTTAATTTTTTATATATATTATTAAAATTTCGCATCACAATCATTTTTTTAATGTCTTTATTATGATTTTTGTTTAAAAAACAACAAATGTCAAATAAAAAATTTATCACCAATAAAGAGTAATATATGACTACTGCAAATGTAGTTTGAAGTGATACATATAAGTAGGAAATCAATTTGAAGTGAAACAAATTTGGTTTTGGTTTTTTTAATTAAGTTATGATATAACATTATTTGTTTTCTTAATTAATGTTATCATCCTAGATTTTATTTTTTGGTAAAACATGTGAAAATTCTAAACTAATGTCATTTCAAATAAAATTTTTAACTTGGAATTTTAACCGAGGTTCAATCAATTGGTTTTTTTTAAAAAAAAAAAAACCTACAAGTAAAAAAAAGAGAAAGCATGCATGTGCTGTATTTTTATTAAATTTTAATTTATATCACACGTACATTTTGTGCTTAAGCTATATATCTTGGGAGCATTTTATCCATAAAAAAAAAAATGCCCATATGTATTACCTTTATAAATTTGTCACAATATGCATCTTGTGTGTTAAGATATTGATGTTTATAAGAATAAGATAAACGCCCAATTTATTTTGTGATTAAGATACTTATAACTAATTTTCAATTTAAACGTATGAATATATATATCATACTCATATATGTATTACCTGTGAAACAAATTTTTTTTTTTTAACTACAAGGAGCAAAAGCATCTTATAAAATAAGAAGTAAAAGTTATTATTTCATTTGGACATCCAATTTTGACTTTGAAGTCTATGTTCGCGTATTATTATTTATCAATCTTTATTTCAATAATTAGTGCAAGATCTCTAGAGATCTCTATAGCCATTACTTTTGCATTAAATCTCTGAAGGCTTCTAAATCAAATAGAACCAAGTTGCCAAGTCTCTCCATTGATCAAATTCTATCGCTTCTTGTGTTACTTCTTATATTAAAGGAATAAGTTAAAATAAATTTATAAAATTTAGATCTTAATTAAAAATTCTATAAATACATAAAATGTATTTGTCGGTATATTACTAATTTAATAAATAATAATAATAGTTATAAAAAAAAACTTATAAAGATGCATATTGTGACAAATTTATAAAGATAAACACTTTTTTTTTAACTATATTTTATATGACTTTATGATAAAGTAATTTTCTGCTTTCATTTAAAAAAAAAACTTGTTTTTTAAATATACAAAATAAATAAGGTTTTCTATAATAAAAACATATATTTTAAACAATAAAAATATAAAAATGATCTCCAACAAAAGTGGCCCTAAATTTTTTATATATAAAAAAATAAAAATATAAAGAGATATTAATATTATTGTTGTAGTTCACATTTGAGCTTGGAAATAAGCTTCTCAAAATTAAAAACATGCATGTTTAGCATAGGTTTTCATTTCATTAATGTAAGACCATCCTTATCACTATTACTTTCAATCATCTTTCAAATTGGCTCTCACGGTCGAGTTATTTGCCAAAGTTTTTTTACTGAAAAATTCAATGCTTACATTTAAAAAAAATATACATTAAGCAAAATTGTAATGTTAGTTTGATTAATTAAAGAAAATAAGAACCAAGCATGCATAATTAAATTAATATTTATAAAATATTAGTTGACATAAAAAGGCCAATAGATATGTTATTATTTCCAATTACATGTTTATATAATATCATATAACACTAATTACCATACAATACCAAGAAAAAAATTTAGTTAATTTAACTCATCAGCATTTTCTAAAATGGTAGTCAGTTAATCTTGTTATTGCATTTAAGACCCTATGTTATTTATATATTACGTTTAGGTATTGTTGCATTTATGCATTTAAGTTTGCAGTTATGACCCTCCTTGTTTTATAAATTGCATTTGTATTTAAAATTATGTTAGGATTATGTTTAGATAAGTTTGTTAGTTTGAATCTGTTTAGTTTCTTGGTGGCTAAGTAATTTAGTTTGAATTCAGTTATCAATATCAATATAAAAATAGAAAGGTGAGGAGTTTTGGTTGACCGTGTCAAAAATATTCTCTTCTTCTTTGATTGCTCTTTGTGTTTTTTCTCTGTTTATTCCTAACAGTCAGTTCTCCATCATCAGTATTCAAGTGTGGCACCTTTGAAGGTATTTGAGGTGGTTTTGAAAAGAATGGTTTGGTGATATTTGTAAGCTATTAACGTTTCCTTCTACCATCTCAATCACTTTAAACATGGAAGGGTGATCTAATGGCCTTATCTATATACACCACAAGCCTATGAATCATAATTTCTTCTCTTTCATCGATTGCAATGCTTGTATCCATTTCTATCACATTATGGTCAATTGTATCTTCAATAATTTTATCATAAATCCATGAAAGATAGTAAACTTGGCTTGTATTCATTGCTTTTGGATCTGAATTCCTTCTCCCATTGGCCATGTTTAAGAGTAGCATACCAAAACTATAAACATCACACTTGTGAGAGATAACACCAAAATTTTTTGATATCAACTCTGGAGCAATATATCCTATAGTTTCTCTTGCAACATTGAGTGATACCAAGCTATAGTTCTTTGGATATAGTTTTGCGAGGCCAAAATCAGAAACTTTTGGATTAAAATTACAGTTTAAAAGAATGTTATGGGGTTTGATGTCAAAATGTAAAATTTGCATATCGCATCTTTTGTGTAGATAATCAAGTCCCCGAGCAACTCCCAATGCGATATCAATTAATTTGTCTAGAGAGAATTTGTGGTTAAGACCACTGTTGGATGAGAAGATAAACTTATCAAGAACAATTAGGCATGTACTCATACATAAGAGCTTTTTGCGTGCCATCTGAGCAAAAACCAATCAGTTTTACGACATTTATATAGTGAATCCTACCAATGGTCGAAACTTCATTGATAAAATCTTCACCGGCATTGTACTTAGAATTTGTCAACATCTTGATAGCAACAAGTCGGTCTCAAGGAAGTTGGCCTTTAAAGAAATAACTGATGCAAACTAAAACAATATCTTTACTTTTATAGCCTTTTAATTAGTCCTATTTATGTTTTATTTTATTTATATTAATTTTGTTTTATCTTAGGGGTCTCTTTGCATTTTAGGAGTTTTTAGGGTTTCCATTATTATAAATGCTTGTAACTTTGAAGCAAGGGAATGATCGAATAATTTTCCAAAAAAAAAAACAAGTTTCTCTTTTGTTTGATTGGTGTATCCACTACGTCAATAACCAGATCCTCCTTGGCTAAGTTTCTCCTTGAAGTTGTTGGTCATAGTAATGATGTCGGTGTATGAATACAGAGTTGGTACAAGAGTTTGTTGGTTCCTCAAAATTTTCTCCACAATATCGACGGATATCATCATTTGGTACAATTTGTAAGAAATGAAAGCATATATAGTTAATGGCCCAAATACACATCTTCCCAACACTGCAAACACGGTTGAATAAGCAAAACTAAAAATAAGTTATAAACTGATATTTTTTATCTCTTCACCAAAAAAAATTATAATGAGAAATTAATCTTAATACACTATTAGAAACCATTGAAATGAGACTAGAGAAGTTTGATTTATACCTAGCAGTGCTTTGGCAATTTGCAATAATATCACCACCATAAATATAATTGGCATCACAAGATAGTAATGCTTTCGATTGTGATTGTGGATTTCTATATAATAGAGAAATTTTGACTCAATTCCAAACACAATTACTTGAATCCTTTCTGTAGTTGAAAAGTTATAATTGGTGATATCCTGATAATTGGCCCTGATAATTGGCCCTATCACAAAGAATTGTTAGTATTAACCCACTAATTTGGTATGCAAGTATAATATACATTCATATAATCTTTTGGGAGAGGTTTGTACTTGCCACTCTTGGCAAATAGTAAAATTACTTGCCACTCCTCTCAATAATTTTTTATGGTTTAATTAGTGTTAATATGACTTTTTTTTACCCCCATTCTTTTGTATTGTTTTAGCAGTAGTTAGTGAGTGTGTATGTATATATATATTTCTTATAAAAAGAAAATTCCATAAGGTTATATTACTAGTCTTCATTTTAATAATTCAAGATCGATCATTTCTCCTTTTAAATTGCGTCAGTATTTATTTCAAATTAATTAAGTCTCTCATGACTTCCAAGTCAACCAAGTAATTTTTTTTTAAGTCTCTGATGTCTTTCAAGTCAACTATATATATATATATATTAAATTAGGTCTCTGAGGACTTCCAAGTCAACTATATAATTTTTTTTTTAATATTGAGAAACTAAACCTTTAACATTAAATTAAATAATGTATGTAATTAATAATGTTTTTTAAATAATGACTTTATAATGTTTTTTAAATAATGACTATATAAAGATCTTAAATTAAATAAGGCGATCATACTGATAAATTCTTCCTCAAAATCTATATATACGCATGCGTGATTGTCATAATAGTGTATATTCGAATGATTGTATCAGAAAATTAAAAATATGTAGCTAAATCATAAGTTAATTTCTAAAACTAGGTGACCAAAATAAAAATACAAAAAAAACAAGAAATTATTTGGGTTGTTTACCTCAAAGTTATAATACATATTTCTTTTGATGCACATGCTTTGTAGCTATCTATTTTGAGACTTTTCCTTAGTCACAATCAGATCGATCGATCTGTGTTTAACTAAACCATCAATGATTATCCACAGCAACATATTCATGAAATAGATCAAATGTGGAAGAGTACCAAGAAAATTGAATGCAATCTAATCTAAACATCCTATTCTAACTGGCCCAAACATTAGCCCTCCAAAAAGCCCATATCTAAAAACCCAATAACCACAGCCCAAAACTAATGAATAACCTCAGATGTTTATACGAATATGAGGTTTCTTCTTCTTCTTCTTCTTCTTCTACTTCTTCTAATTAAACCCATTTACCATTTATAATTCATAAAAATTGTTAAAGTTCTAGGATTATTAATTTCTATAACATGTATATATCAGCATTTCATAAAAATTATTATTTATTTATTTTTTATCATGTGGGGGCATGGCATTATCTCAACATGTATAATTTATTTTCCATACAACAACTTTCACAGTAAAACAATTTTTTCAAAAATTAAATAAATAAGAAAAATGGTGATATTTAAAAAATTATCTGAATTAACTTAAATATTTATACAGATGTTTATGTAATGAGGTTTGCTTGACAAATATTTAATATATTGATAAAGAATGCATAGCAAATATTATAGAATATTATAATTTTCTTATTTGAGTTTCTTAATTTATTAATTACGTTACTCTTTTTGTTAAAGAGCAATGAGCTTCTTTTTCAATTAGTTTTTCTTTTTACTTGAAAAAATCTTTTACCTTTCAAAATATGTTTGCAGTATTTATTTTATTAAATAAATTATTTTTAGTATGTTTTCATTCAGAAATTTAACATTAAGAGAACCTAAGTATACTTAGCAAAATATATATATATATATATATATATATATATATATATATATATATATATATATATGTTTATTTATTGAAAATAAATAAAAATAGTCCTAATAAATGAAAACACATAACATGACAAAGCAACATTGTTAAAAATTTTATTTTGTTCATGAAGATGATATGAAAGAGAAAAGATTACCAACAAAAGGACTCAAACTCAAAGTAACACATTCAACAAACATATATATATATATATATGACCAAAGATAGATACGCTGGCTAAGTGTAGCCAGGTTTAGGAACTCAGTGTGACCAGCCTGCTTGAGGCCGGTTCTGAGCGAATTCCTTCACCTCCCTTGCCTTTGCCGCCAGCTTATACCTTGCTTCATCTAACTGATCAGCACCAGGAGGATGTTTTCCAGTTATGTACCTACATAAATGAGGATTTTTGGTGAGTAATTGATCATATTTATTAATATACCAAATATACATTCCTATTATTCTATATAGCAAAAAGTTAAAACTGATTTAACATAAGTTAAAACTTGAAAGATAGCTTTTTATAATAGAAGTTCCAAATTGGCTTGGTAAATAAGAATAGTTGTAGGGCATGCAAACAAAAAGCATTGTAAATTACTTTACAAAATTTATGTATATCTAAATTTTATTTAAATTTATTTTTATGCTTATTAATGGTCTTTCAGCCTGTCGAGTGTAAAGTTCTGTATGGTGTTCATCTCCGAAAAATTCATTTCTGGGAGGACTTAAAGATTGAAGTCAAAAGCCCATATAGAATGAAAATGCATGCAAAAATGAGCTTGCTCCATACCTAACGCAAGCTTCTCGTATTTTGTCAAAAAAATAATTATTTTTATGTTTATATGGAAAAATTTTGAAATTTCAGGTTTGAACATGCCTCTAAACAAAGACTCAATTTAAGTAAAAATCCTAGAAGATACTTTTGAAGGATCAAAAATTTGGTATGGAGGAGTAAAACTAAAAGGAATAGCACGCTCAAGGAGTAAAAGAGCAAAAGTTCACTCATGAAAAAGGGCTTTTTCTTAAAAAGTAAGCTCCTAACAAGATCAGAAAAATTTCCTTCTAGTCCTCAAACTTACAACGAACCAAAACTCATCCTTGAGGCACGAAACCTAAAGCAAAAATAAAAAAGGGTAAAATTCTTTTTAGCTCCCCAACAGATTGAAAAACTCCATTTTTAATCCTTAAAATGCTAGCAGCCCATTGAGTACTAAACAAACCCCATTCTCGAGAAAGCAACTTAAGCAAGGCATAATTCCTTTTAGCTTCCCCAAAAAGATTAAAAAAAAAAAACACTCCATTTTAGTCCTTTAATCAAACCAGCCATGTCAAAATTCCTTTTAGCTCCCAGAAAAAAAAAAAATTCCATTTTAGTCCTCAATCAAACCATCCATGGCCCAAAAAGAAGACCAAAAACGCAACTTGAGTAGCACTAGTACCTGTACATCCAGTAGAGCACGGAGGCGCCGGCGACGCCGAAGCCACCGGAAACAAGAAACCCGAGAAAATCAAGCAAACAGTGATGACGGCGGGGATAAGCACAGGGCTAAAGATCACCATCAATGGCGTGGCCACTGTCAGAAAAGATCACAGTGCTCACCAGCGTCAGCCCACACAGCATCAGCGTCGACCCTCCAGTCACCACCGCCGTCGCTGCCTTCACCACTTGCTGGTAGTTCTCCGCCATTGATTCAGGACCGAGAAAGAGAAAGAAGAGGATGAGGCGTATATATAGAGGAGAAGGAGAAGGACGCGTGGCAATGGGATTGCATGCGTGGCGAGGAGGAGATAGTGAGGAGGTGACGCGTGGTGTGGTTTTGGTCGACGGTGACGAAGCTTGGGCTTATCCTAGCTCTATTATCTCTGTGCGGCATTTGGTCGAACACCTTGGTGGCATGAGCCGGAGCCTATGGTGCGGGTGGCTGACTCTGCGCGCCACGTGGACCGTCATATGACGACATGGAGGTCATTATGAACCGCACCGACCTCTATATATATACTTCATATTGAAACGGTGCGCGCCTCTCACTTACACTCTTTGGGGCAATTGGTCGAACACCTTCATGGCATGGAATGGTATTCTTTCTCTCTTTGGCATTTTATCGAACACCTTCACTGCATTTGATACAGAGCCCATAAATTTAAAATAATTTTTTTATTCTTAGAAAATGTTAAATTATGCCATATTGTATGGATTATGGCATAATTTCTGACTATCCAAACAGGCTCTAACAGAAATTTATATAAAAATACTATTAAGAGTTAACTATTCATCGGTTAGCTGAATGATATGACACAAGAGTACACATTTTTTTTTGGTAATATTGTTTTAGTTTCACTTTCTAGAGTTGTACGGTTATGAAATTTTTTTTAGGTGATCAATAAATTATTTACACTTTTCTGTTTTTAAATGGATCACTTATTATTTATTTTTAAAAAATATTATTAATAATTTTATAAATTATAGCGGTTCATTCTATAATGAAAGATAAGAGTATGAAGTTTTGATTATGGGTTATTAGTGAATGATCAATTTTTGTCAAATGCTGATTTGATTTAAACGCGGTATTTATTTTAAAAAATTAATAAATTAGTATGGGAGGTGGTGGGGTTGGAAATAAATAATTTATTAAATTTTTATTAAATTGTAGGAAATTATAATTACGTTGCCACGTCAACACATCCACACCTCCATTCATCCACGTGGTGCAAAAGTCAAAAGGAAGGGACGAATTTGGAATTTCATAAAAAACCCTACCGTTGCAGGGGACAAGAAAAATCACAACAAAATTTTCAGGGACTTTTAAATAATTTAATTCCGAAATATTTAACACCTTTGCCAGCTCATCCTGCAAGTCAGCCCTTTAATATAAGTAACCGACACGCCATGAAATTCCCAAACTACCCCTCACTTCCCATTTGTTTTTTTCTATTTTGGATTCCTTTTGTAACTCGACTTTCAAGAACTTCGAGAACCCCCATTGAAACCCCCCGCCCCTTTCGTTTTCCCACTTTCTCCAACCATTTACTCTCTCTTCAACCACCGTTCTCCACCCATGGCCCTCGCCGCCGCTCCGCTGGACCAGTCCTTCCGAGCATCGCCTTCTAGGGTTGTGTCACGCCAGGACGCTGAGGCCTCCTCTGAGACCTCCTCCGTTTACTCCGCCGATCCGTCTGATCGCAGGGACGCTGAGATCTTGGTAGTAATTGTGTTTGATTTTCTATTGGGGGTTTTGGAGTTGAGTTTGGATTCTTGGATTGGTTTTTCTTGGTTTTTGGACTCAGGCTATGTCCACGCGGGAGTGAGGAGTACCGGTTGTTGTTCCGTCTCCCGCCTGACGAGGTGAGTCTCTGATTCTTTTGGGGAATTGTGATGGATTTGTGACTGTTTTTATCCCAAATTTATTTGATGAGTCACTGATAGGAGTGTGAACCTAAATTTTTTTTTTATTATTATTTTATAAAAGTGGATAAACCACAAATTTATTGGAAAAGAAGTAGTACAAACAAGCAAAGTATAAATTAATTAGAGAAGACTGAACCTAAATTCTTTAGGATTGTTATTCTTGATAAGATTGTTGTTGGAAAAAACTCTTATCTTTGAACAGTTTCATTTTGCATTTTGCTTTGTATTAGCATGCACTGAGTGAGATTCGTCAGGCATTCATAATTTAAGTACCACAGAGGTGGTGAGTTTTAAATGAATTCTCATCCTTTCAAGCAACACTTCTTAAATCTTCAATTGTCAAATGAATTCTCACTTGAATTAGTTGGCACCCTTTGTTTGAATTTGTAGTTTTATGCACAAAGAGATAGTCCACTTTATGAGGAACTCTTGGGCTATGTTTTGTATCTTTGAGGGATAATATTAATGTCATGACAATATGTGGCTCATGAATTTGCTACATTATTCATTTTATTGTTTTATGTTAAACAAATCAAAGCAGATAAATTAACTGAGATCTGATTGATATATATTATTATTATTATTATTATTATTATTAGTATTATTATTTTTGTGCATGTGCTATGGTTTGTCAATTTGCTGATTGTATAAAGCTGTGTCATTTTCATATTGTGAAATCTGAATTTTCTGCTTTAAGCCAAAAGTTCTGAAGCAGAAAAATTCTTTTTGAGTTATGGGAGAAGAGGAGAGGGTCCTACAGATCTTTATCTCAAGGACTAGATGACACTTTGTGAAAAAAAGCAAGATTTTTGGAAAATGATTGTCGCATTATTTAGAAGATGCAATTTAGAAAAAATATAAATAATGTATGAGCTGCTGAAGATAGCCTTGAGTGAATGAAAAGAATCCTCATCTTATTCCTTCCACTTCCTTTTTCCCATGCACTGCTTTTTATCTGTTGCTTTTATATATAGTTTTCGGTTTCATGCTTTCTAAATATGATATAATGACCAGATTTACTATTTGTTTGGCATTCGCAGGTTCTTGTTCAGGATTTCAATTGCGCTCTCCAGGAGAATATTCTTCTCCAAGTATGGTTCATTTATAAATTGGAATTAATAATTGAAATTGTTACACCCGGTGGTTTGTATGCTAGTATGGTCTATTTGTATCACATTCTGGTTTTATATGGCAAAAGTAAAACTTCCCTGCATTCTTTATCGCATGCATATGAAGTAGACATGTTTCATATCTTTGAATTCCCCATTTAAATTTTAGTTACTGTTAAAATTCACTTCTGACCTGAACTTTGCTTGCAGGGCCATATGTATTTGTTTCTTCATCATATTTGCTTCTATTCAAACATCTTTGGTTTTGAGACAAAGGTACTTATTGATCCTTCCTACTTCTTAATTAGTTCATTTTTTTAATGCCCTTCATATGGTCTGCTACTATCTGAATACAACATGGTTGCAATTCTTTCCATCAAGTATTTTGGGCATTGAACTTTTCAGGCTCTCAGGTATTGAAGGGAGGGATTTGGGTACAATAGATGGCCTCACTGTCTTATTTCCTTAAATATTATCTTAGATTCATTGTAAGGTTTTTCTTAAGGGGTTAAATTTGGCTGGTCATAATCTGATGACAGAGAGGCATTTGAGATGATGAAGCCTGACAAGATAGGGATATTTGTAATCAACTTAAGAATGAAAGCCATCTATTGTTGAAGTACTTAGCTTGATTAGAACCTTGCTTTTTTTCTTTTTTTTTTTTTTGGTGGAACTTCACAGTTAATTGTAGAATTTAATGCCAAATATATATCCATATATAGAAAATGTTATTTTATTTATTTATTTATGTTTTGAGAAAGTGGGTTATTGATCATAGTATGAGTGACCTTAATACACTATATCCTCCATTTGCATTTTAAAGCAAGGAGTAAAAATTGTCTAGAATTATAGCATGCGTTTGAAATTTTGAATATCTACAAGTTACAAGCCACTTTTTGGAAATGCAAGTGTGATAAGTGATAATTATACTTTTGAAATTTATCAAAAATCTATAACTGGCCTTTCTTTATACTTTTTGCATGGGGGGCAGCAACACGGAACCAAATTTTAATAATGAATGACCTCTATATCACAATGTAGTATTTAAATACTTTGCATATATGAATAGCAAAAGCTGCCCTTCTTAAATGTCTAATAAAAGAAATGTTTTTCTCATTTTGGCATTATGTGCTTCTATAGAAATTTCCTTCTCAATTCTAGTTACATGCTTTGACACTATAGAAAATAACTTCCTTTTTATTCTTGAATTTTTTTCAGAGCTGAGGAGTTTAGTTAGGAGGGAGGGCTAATACTTGATATCCTAGTAATGTCTTTAAAATACCAGAGTACTATTGTTGATTGGTTGGTTTTCACACACTTATGACCTGTAGTTTACGGTTTTGTGACCAATATAATGTACTAGTGATCACCTTTTAATTTGCGAAAACAATTTCTTTTCTTGAAGTCTCGTGTGATGAAAGCCAAGACAGCTGGATTTTTCCTAATACGCCAATAGAAATATTAGCTGGAGGGAAAAAGGCAAGAAAGTTTGGACATTTACAACTGCTTTTATTTAACCGATGAAAACCAAATCTGAACTTGCCTTTAATTTAGTTGGTTTTTCTGAAGTTGATCATTTTTCATTTGTATTCTGTTTTCTACCATCAGTGGGAGTTCATTTTTGTTGGCTTAATTGGCAGCACTTCTTTGGTTCTTTTCTTGTCCCGTGATGGAAAGCTTACAAGCTCGTAAAGCGGAAGGATGGTCCTGCGACATGACAATGATGCTAAGGCCATCTTTGAATCAACGGAGGCCATGCCAATTTTCCTAGTCTTCCTCTGAATGAACCATGTATGTGTTTCAAAACTATGATTATGAGTTACTTTTCATGTTCAATAATCTTGAGTACTTTTCATTATCAAATATTGGTCCCCGCCCATTTGGGTTCTAGGCAATTTAATTTGACGCAACACTAAATTATTTCATTTAATTTGAAGAAATCATCATGAGATTCCTCTTATGTTGAGATCTATGTATGTCATTTCTATGCTTCTAATCAATAAAGTATTTAGCTTGTTCTGAAATCATATGGATAGTTGAAATTTTTACCTTGCATTTTGTGATCTTAACATCATACCTGATTCTTAAGGATTTTTCTCACAAGTGGATGAACTTTCTCTTAAATTAACTTCCTTCACAAGACTTGCTATAATTTATATGTCATTCTATGCTATAGGATATGAAATCTGATGTCAGCTCAACAATAGCCTTGCTGTTATCGAAATTACGACGGATCAACACCACTACTGTCTGACTCCTTGACCTCAGATGGGTTAGTGTCAGTTAAAATACTCAAAATTATTTTATAATGGCGACCATTTTATTGATTTATTTCTTGCCTTTGCATCAGGAATATGAATGCTAATATTTTGGGTGAGAGCTTTACCTTCCAGCGGGCCGAAGATGGCATTATTGTTCCCAGTAGACTTGTTGAAGCCAAAGAAAATGGAGAAGAGAAAGGCTGAGCGACGGTCTATCTACTGGCAACCTTGAGCTGCAGCCAGTTGGAGGATGTGAATGCTCCCATTGGTAAAGTTCACTTTGCGCTATGTCCTCTCATCATCAGAAATAGTCAGACTGTTTTTCCATCACTGCTGGTTTCCAAAGATGTATAAGTTCCCGCTAGTTTGACTGCATTATTGTTGCATAGTTCTCCCTGTTGTTTTAATTAACTTATGATTATATTAATTTTAAAGTTTTATTTTTGTAACCTGCAGTACCGGAATATTTTACACTAGTTGCGGAGGCAAAGTTCTCGGTAATGCAGTGGTTTCCTTTCTGATTTATTGTGTTTAGTTTGTTTTATCATCAAAATGCTAAATATATGGTTCATATAGGTGTGCGTAGAAGTACTTTGCCTCTTTCTCCAATAATGCTGCATGAGTTTTCTTGAGAACTTCCGTGAGGATCGCGAGGAACAAAGGTGGACAAAGTTCATTAATATGCTGTAGTTTTATTTTCTCCCTTTAAGTGAAAAGGAAACTTTATCTTTTCTGCTTCCATTTTAGTTATACAGTTTGTGTTTGCCTGCTTTTTAATGACTGAGATTGTCTTTGGGATTTCGAGAGTTAGTATAAAATAAATGAGAAAATATTACTCCTGCCTCTTTCCCACTTGGTTCCATTTTAATTCTCCTCCAACCCCATTACACCTCACTGCTAATCTACTATCTTTGAGTCCTTTTGGTTGCATTATATTCCAGCAATCAATGAGAGTTGGAGTTGTGCTAAGGAAAGAATGAAGCATTTGAGATATTTTGTGGTTTGAGAAAAGGTGAGATAAAATAAACAAGATGACTATTGAAGTCAGCAATGGATTTGGATTACACATGAGAAAGGCCGGAAAATAGAGGTCATCCTGGCAAGTAGATGAAGTAACTGATCTGGCCATAGCAGTGGTTCTCAAAATTGTTTGCTTTCCTAGGTGATTTTCTATCAATTCTGACCCGTTTATATTTTCATCATCTTTTAGAGTTTCAGCACACTCTCTGGCACCAGCATGAACAGTTCAGATATACTCGTGATATATCATTCCTGCATCCAGTCAAAATATATCTTGGTATGTTGATCTTATGAAATGTGATTGAAAACAAAAGCCGAGGTTGACTTGTTTTGATTCAATTTCGTAGATTACTTTTGTTGCCTTAATTTTGGCACGCGTCTATATTCAAGGTGCAAAGTTTGATGTTGGTCGGAGAGTCCAAAAGTTTTTACGTGTCTATAGGAACAGGTAATGTTATTTCCATTCTTTCCATGTAATAAGATCAAGATGACGACTGTTTGTGCTACTGAGCCTGTTATATCTTAGTGAATGCAAGAGTTACAATGATATAGTCAACACAGGAGGTTTAACCCTGTAATGTGGATGCTTGTATAGTTCACAATTTAACATAACACAAATATTGAGAGGCTTTGCTTTGGTTGTAGTTAACTATATGCTCTAGTCTTGACTTAGATTAGAGGGATTTATTTTACTTGCACCCATCAAAAGAGAATGTGTTGGTTTTGCCTGGATCATGCCTTATGTTTTTGAATTGTCATTTTTCTTCTGCAGGTGATGGTGTTCATCCTTGTTCCATTTGATGTGTGGTCATTATAGAAGTTCTCATTGTATTATCATTAGTTATTTTGACATTTTTTATCTTGATCAATTTTTCTATGTCAATAATAACATAGATAAATATATTAAAATTATAAGGGCAAAGTTTTTATTAAAGCATTCTCCTTTCGCTTATGTTTTCAAAAATGAAGCTTTTGTGTTTTCAACGTGAAGTCTTTGTTGTCTGTGATCGATCTTCATAATCAGTGGATACTGTTTTGTCCTCACTCAGATGGGCAGTAGTAACCTATTAGATATATCACATATGCTATAGTCATCTCTCTCCTCTTATTCTTGTTTGCGTGAATAAGAGACAATTTGATTTTGCAATATATTTGAAAACTCAATTTTCTATATGATTCTTTAACATACCTGTATATGGTTGGATGGACTGATCATAAATTGTTTCTCTATTTTTACTGAATTTGCCAAGCATTGACTCCTTGTTTCAACTTATTGGATGTGAGCAAAATCTTTATTAATAGTCATGGACTCATCATCTGTTAGAGCAAGAAAAATGGTGCTAACTTGATTTATGTCATGTTTGAACCTTAATTTTTCTAGGTATTTTTAGTCTGTTTGCATATAATCAGATGCACATATATAATGTGTCTATTATTTTTAAAATGTGCAAATCATTGATTCCTTTCTGCAGTAGCATATGGGTTCAAAAACAGAAGAGTTGCCTAGTTTCTTCTAGAAACTGTGAACTGTGTGCCATCTGCTTTTTCTTGATTCTTTAAACAGAGACCAGATGGAGAATGAAAGAGATTTTCTAATGTATATTATTGAAGTTATCTGAGCTAGTTATATACAAGAAAAGCTATTTCAATGTAAAGCTTACAATCTGGTAATTATCAGAACTTAGGTAGCAAGAAATCAGGAAGTAATCCCAGGAAAATAAGGAAAACATGGAAAGAAACAATATCCTTAAAATTTCTCCTAAAAATTTGGAATATATTTAATAAAACAGCAACACCCCCTTAAGCTGATGAATAGATGTTCATCATTCCACTTCAAAAACTTTGTCTAGGCAGCCTTTTCTTAAGAACATCAGTTAATCTGTTGTTTGGTGAGCATATAGATTATGCAAATCACACCGTCTTCTATCTTCTCTTTAATATAATGTTGGTCTTTCTCAACATGTTTTGTTCAGTCATGATGAACCTGATTATGTGCAATACTTATTGCTGCATTATTATTACAGAATAGTTTCATAGTTCCCATAACTAGGCACTCTCAGTTCTTTCATCAATCTCTTAGAACAAAGCGTCTTGCACATTCTCTGTGCAAGGGCTCTCAAAAGCATTGTACACTAACCTGATGTGGACGCGCCTATCTTGAGCTGAAACTGCCCTGCATCAACAAATGCCTGCACATTTTCTTGAAAAACAAGCCCTGACATGGACTAGATTTTAGATACTGCAAAGATTTGATTGGTGCTTCAAGATGCTTTTCTCACGGAAAAAATGCATGTACTTTGAGCTGACTACACTTAACAGCAAATGCAATATTTGGTGCTGTTTTACATCTGTCGAAGAGCTGAGGTTTTCATTTACCTCAAATTATCAACATAATTGACTGAGACCAGTCAAGAAAATTGGTTCCATTGCGTTTTTTGTTGGGTTATTTGGAGAGAATGGGTTTCCCTGGAGAAGGAACTACAAATGAACACATACTCCTAGAAGGTCTAGACGACACCTCCAAAGAACCCTCTAGAGTCACATTCTCCATGGCTGTTTTAGCCAATAATGATTAGAGAACCTTAACCCATCCAATGCCATGCAAACAGAGAATGAAAAGAAATCCTCTGATGTATATTATTGAAGTATTCTGAGCTAGTTATATACAAGAAAACATATCCTAATCTAAAGCTTAGAATCTGGTTAAATTTTCATATATTAGGTAGTAAGAAATCAGGAAATAATCCCGGGAACATAAGAAAAATATGGCAATAAAATAATATCCCTAAGCTAACTCCCTAAAAATTCTAGAGTATACTAAATAAAAATAAATTGATGATCTGTCAACAATGACTATTTTCTTCTTCAAGTGAGTTCTTGGTTACTACTTTTAAGATGCTGAAAATGCTAACGTTTGTGTTCCTTGCCTATGCACTTTTAAAGTTGATGGATAATAATTGCATTCAGTTCTCTGGTGTGATAACTTGTGTGTTTGTTTTCATTAGTTTGTTGCATGCCAGTTATTGTTCAGAGTCTTTTGTGATAATATTGTATAATATCAGTTTCGTTTGCATATATCTTGACTGCTAAATCTTCTATTGTCCACCAGCCATTTAGTGATTGAGACATCACAGCAAATCAGTGATGTGCCCTATGGTGACTACTTCAAAGTAGAGGTGCCTCTTTTGCTCTATAAGTAACTTTATTATTGTGATAATTGTCTAGATATATTCAGTGAATTTCAGTTGTAATGCATTTAGTAGTGTTCACTTTACGATCTTTTTTTTTTCATTAGTTGAAAGGTCATTACCTTTTTGTCGAACTTGGATGGATTGTTAATGTTTTATGCTATGCCAGCATTGAATTAATTAGGATGTATTTATGAGGCAATTGTAAAATGTAGACAATAATGAAAAACAACATAGTTGTTTAAATTGTATTGTGAACTTTGGATTTTGAACAACTTGAAAATCACACTAGATTACCACTGAAGGACATTAAATGTCAAAATAACTTTTTTCCTTAAAATTTCTTTTTGACGAAGAAAATCGCTGAATCACCCTTTTCTATTTGTTATCATTTTCTTTGGAGTATGAAATGGCATAATCACATAATTAGTAAATGTTACCTTTTGATCAAGACTTAGGTCTCGAGTATAGCTAAAGTCATGTTTTATAAAGATCAGACCAAGATTTGCAGGATTTGTAACTCTTTAGTCTTCTAGCCATGTTATATATCTGGCTTCTTTGAATGTTCTTTGGGCATATTTATTTTCGTTGTTCTTCGAAGTTACATCTTTTGAAAGCTTATCCTGCACTTATATTTTGCTGATTTCTTATTGGTTTAAAAATTAAATGTCAATTAAACCTAGTAAAGTATTTCTTTTGTATCGTTCTTTATATAGCCGTGCTTATGTGTGTGCATAGGGGATATGGGATGTGCAGCAACTCAGCGGTGAGACTGGCTGCATTCTGCGTGTGTATATTAATGTGGCATTCTCGAAGAAAACCATGTTTAGAGGTTTGTCCTGCTGTGTCCCTGCAATTTCATCATTAATTTACTGAATACCAAGACATTTTTCTTGTTCACACTTCTTGATAGGGAAATATGGTAATGATTTTAGTGTGAGGTTAGAAGCAAAAGAGTCAAGTAGGAATAAACACAGCTGCAATGTTTGGCATAGTTATGGTTTTAAAATTAGATGCAACTGACTGGCACTGCTTCCAGAATTCAACAAGAGATGGGTGTTATCTATGTACTATGAAGGCCTCTAGTTTCTTTTAAAACTGCCTAGTGACTCTGCTTGAACAACTGTTTTGCACTTCACTGCCACATTCGGGTGCCTGCCTGAGTTTCCCACAATTAGTGGATTATAAGCTTCTGATTGCATACTTCTCCTTAAAGGGGTATGTTTGCTCCATTTTTACACTCACTGATTCATGTCTTTTTGATACTTACAAGTGTAACTCCAACTTTTCTCTTGTTTATGTTTATGAGTGACAGGATCTGAAATGCTAATGTCTGATACCACCCAATTACCAGTAACCAAGAATCCCTTAGTTTTTTTCATCTTTCCATCTCAAATATCAGGGATTTTTGCACTTCTTAGCCATTTTCTTTATTTATTTGATGAAGAAATATAGGAACTGAGTTCATAGCAAAAATCCTTCATTATGTTCCAAATATCTAATATTTTTCTTGTAATCCCTCATTCGATTAATTTTGAGTCTTTGAAAGTTATGGACTTGTACTTATACTTGAATGCCCCTTGCACAACTGTTTTCACAGGCAAAATAGAGCAATCAACAAAAGATGAATGTCGAGAAGTTTATGCGCTTTGGATTAACAATGTACCATTTTGCTGCTTGCAATATATTTTCTTTTTTTCCAGAGTCTATTTCTTCAAGGAATGGAAGCTTATTTAGATTGTTAATTATACACAGGCAAAATGATTTGTTGAAGCAGAAGAAAGATGTAAAAACTGGAAGGTTTGTCATCTTGTAGTATTATCTGTGCAGTGTTTACTTATCCATTAGCAAAAGAAAAATGTGTAGGCTCAGAATGATTTTGTTACCCTTTTATATACTAACTCCTGGAATTTCTGTTCCGAGAACAGACACAATTTCCACTAATGTTGGATTGGGTAGCTCTTCAGAGCCAGCTGGAGATTTAATGCATAATGTGATTTTTGAAGAGATCATAGAAACTGTGTCTGATAAGATCTCTCCACAAAGTGAAAGCCCAATGACAGTGAACCTTGAAAAATGGAGATCAGCATTGGTCATTTTCAGAGAAGCATGGGCTTCACTGTGTTCATATTGTGGCAGTCAAAGTCTTCTTCCCTTCGTAATTGCTGCTGCATTTCTTGCAGTCCTCATTTTGATGCAGGTACGTTATATACATTCAATCAATTGAGCAGCATTTAAACCATATTGTCTTGTTTTAACCAAGAAGTTTTCTTTTCCATTATTTGTGTAATTTCTGTTTCATTTGATATTAAAATTGGTCCATGCATAAGATTCATTACTACATTAGCATCTTCCCTTTTCTGGTGGTTTTATAAGGGATGGAGTCTTCAATTCAAGGGCTAGTCTGAGGGTTGGTCTAGATATGGCCAAGTTATGGCCAGCAGATTTGATTGTTATCATCTCCTAGGTATGGGTTAGGGTTTGTGGTCCAGTTGAATTTTCTAAGCCAAAACTTGTACAAGAGTGCTCGAGTTAAAACACTGTCACATGGAAGAAGGAAAGCCTCTAAGAAGCTCCACTAAGCTATTTCTCTTAAGCCCCTCCTGTTGGATTATGTGAGTCAAAGAATTTAAGGAAAGAAAGATATTTGTGACCTTTAGGAAAGAACTGTAGAGAAAGTTTGTCTACAATTCAATTCATTTTTAGGAGGGATTAGAGAACAACCATATGATGGTGGTGTTTGTCACAATTGGTAACACACATTAATAAAAAGCTTTGATGAATGTCTCAAACTGAGTCTAGATGCACCAAGATACTTTTTATTAAAAACTGCACTCAAATAACTTTTCTGGTATTAGATGCAATATTGTGCATGGAAATTGTTATAAACTTCCAGTGAAGTTGAAGTTTAATAAGTTGATTAAATTTTCAGATCTTCTCCAATTGCTCTGAGTTTCCTTTTTGGTTTCTGTTTGTTGCTGACAGGTTAGCATCATAGTTATACTGACAAGAGTTCCTGAAGTCCGCATAGTTACCGAAGGAAACTATATAAGCGGCCCTGGTAGTTACAATTTAGAGAATGCAGAGTGGTTGGAGAGACGTTTCAACTACCTAAAGGAGGAAATGCTTATGTTAGAAAGTAGGAT
Organism: Dioscorea cayenensis subsp. rotundata; assembly: GCF_009730915.1. Lineage (NCBI taxonomy): Eukaryota > Viridiplantae > Streptophyta > Magnoliopsida > Dioscoreales > Dioscoreaceae > Dioscorea > Dioscorea cayenensis. Next base: position 22,571,853 of record NC_052486.1, on the reverse strand, counting down.
GGAGAGGATGCGCCATGAGTATACATTGTTGAAGGCAACGCTACAAAGCATTGAGAAGTTAAAACCCAAATCATAACAGTCCCTTATGTTATCAAGCACACAAATTTAGGTAACCTTTCTTTCTTTCTTTCTTTCTTTTTTGCATGCCAAATAATATGGAAAATAGTTTCCTTTTGTCATCATATTTCAAATTTACACCAGGTCAAAGTTTGCTGAATGTGTTACATACTGCAGGGGCAGCATTTAGAAGCATGTTTGCATGATTTTGAATCAATTTTTTTTTTTCTTGCTCAATATTGTTAGGTCTAGGTCTAAAACCCGCCCGGTTTTAACTCTGATGCCTATGAAAATTACATTTATTTTGGTTCATCCAATACATGAAATCAGATTAAATCATGTAAGCATAGAGGTTTTACACTGGTTTATTTCACTTACTTAGCTTACTAATTTGTTTATGATTATATTGCCCTTTTTTGTATTGTAGGGGGCATGCCGGACATTCAGTTCCTGTGGAAATACTACACTTTATACTCCTAAAGGAAAGGCTTGCCCTCATCTCTGTTTAAATTCATCTGGTGTATATTTTGTGCCTTCAGTTCCTTTTATGTAAAATTTTACTTGTTTCAAGCATAATATATGAAAAGCTGTAATCTCAAAAATTGTGAATATAACCTCAATTAAATCCTTACAGTAAACAGGGGATGATATAACCCAATTGATGCAGTTAACCATAGTTTAATTTCCTCTTTATTGGGGGTTCTCATGATTTCTATTTGATTGATAATATGCACCATGATGCGCTTATTCATGAAATTTAACAAAGTTTTTGTGCATAGCTTTCAATTTGATTTTATTTTTATTTTGTATAAATGCGATAAGTGTTGTCAATGTTGTAGGGGTGTGTGTCCTGGTTGAGTATAAGTGTGTGTACTGACTAAGAATTGAGCATCCAGCATATGCATCTTTATCCGATGATGTGAAATTGAGTTGCAAATCTAATTTATAATCAGGGATTTGTTATCCCTGATTTTTGTTATCATTACAATGTTTGAATTTGGGATTTTTTTTAATATCCCACACCAATGTGTTTTCCACTGAATTTTGAATGATCCACGTCAATGCTTTTAATTTGATTTAGTTAATTTCATTAACTAAAAGTTGAAGAAAGATCTGAAAGGCAAATATAAATATAAATCGTTATGTTACCCCCCCAAAAATATTCTTTTATTAGTAAACGTAATATTTTAAGAAATAAGGAGTATATAATAAATTACATATTTGCAATTCTAATGAGTTTTTTAATTAAATATTAATAAAAGTGTTAATTTATAATCAATACAAGCCTGTGTGTAAGGAGGAAAAAAAAAAAAAAGAAATTGATATTTAGTATCATTATATGTTAATCGAACTTTCGAACTTTGGAATCCAAACCACGAAGAAATACATTAATTTAGAGGGGGCTTGGGATAAAAAACCCTTCCCAATTGAGCTAGCCTTAAATCAAACATTGTTAACTCTCCTTATTAACAGAAAACCAGGATCTGGACATGGACACACACAAAATTGAAGGAAAAAAAGGAAAAGAAAACTCTAATAATTCAAATGTAATTCAGACGTAGTGGAAAAGGATCGTAAGAATTATAAAGGGGAAGAAACCCCAAACCCTCCTCTTCTTCCTAATCACGGGGTGAAAGAAGAATTCATCTGGGCTGGATTCGATTTAACTGCTCTCAAAACTTTGAATTTTAGGATAATAATAATAAAGGGGAGAGGTTATTAGTTATTAGTGATTTTTTTGAAATTCTGTTGTTTTCTTACCTGCCATTCAAAATAAGAGCTTTTGAGAGAAAAATAATCATTTAAATTATATAGAGAAAAGTGTTCCTGTAAAAGCTCAAAAACATCACTTATTTTATGTATAATTTAAATAAAATAAAATAAAATTTAATTTAAATGTTTGACCTTATTCTTATAAAAAATGTTTTCTTTTATAATGAAAAGAAAGCAAGCCCCAAACACACCAACATGGTTGCCTGAGAAACATATCACAACATTGACCTCTCTTTTACAAAACCAAAGGGCAAAAGAAAGGACTAACAACAGCTGCCCAAACACACTACCTTTGAAAGAACAGAAGATAACAAAAATATCGGATTCATAGGAAAGGTTTAGCTCGAGCCTTTTTCTGTTAAACATTTTTTCTTTTAACTTTTCTACATCTACACTGAGCTGAGAAAATAAAACATCCTCAGTCCAAGCATATAATTTCAGCTTGGGTTGAAGCTCTTCGAAAACGCATTATTTCCTTGAAAATCCTTGCATCTTCGTGAGGATCGGTAATTACTCTTATGTTTAACGTCTCCAGCACCGGGCAAGCATTTACGTAGAACAAACTTTATGAAAGTCCAATTCAGGAATCTCACCACATATTTACGACCAGCTTCACTTAGTTCGGAGATAGTTTGAACTTGATTCAAGCATCCGCTCTCCATGCTGCAAAAGCTTTCTCAGCTGGAACAATCGCCATTGAATCATCAGAATCAGCCTGCAAAATGAAAAAAAAATAAAGAAAAAACTTGAAATATACTGGCATTCAAATAATTAAGCATACATTGGTTTCGAGTTCTTACCCTCAATTTTCGAAGGTCACGCAAGACCGAGACGAAAAGAAGCAACAGGATCATCAAAGGTTATGTCTCTCAGGTCATGAAAGTGACCATACTAAGGTATGGATTTAGTCAAATAATTGTAAAGATCGGAAGTTTTTCTAATATGCTGCACCTTTGGCTACAAAACTGCCATAGAAATTGAGGAGAAAAATTAGCTAGTCATAGGAAAGTATGCACCGGGAAGTCGGACTGATAAGTTTATTTACCTCGAACGATGTTAGTCTGCAACTCTAATCTCTCAATTTTTCAGAACACCGCTGAGGAGATTTCTCATAAATTATGATATTCTCCATTTCCGCGCAAATTCATCCCTCTCGAAAATCTTCTTCATTATCACATGATCTTCTTCTTCACCATCCTCCAAGCCAACAGATAGAGTAGCCTAATGATGGTGTATTTTCTAGGATCTATATCTTCAAAGAACCCATTCACAAACAATTCTTTCAGATTTGGTGCATTCACCTTGAGATGAGAACAACCATAGAAATCAGAAAACACCAATTTCCTCAGAAGCGGGCAGTTGGATATCAAACTCTCAAAATATTCATCAGAAATGGTAATATCTTTAAGAACCAGAGTTGCAAGGTTGATGAAGCCCTTGGAGACGCAAGGAAGAATAAATTCACAATCTTGTAATTCTAAAAAGGTCAATGCTTGACAATTGAAAAGAGTCGTTGGTAACTGGTAGAGCCGGGTCGGACAAAAGTTGAGAATCAACTCCTTCAAACCATTTCTAGATAGGTAGACTAGCCATCTGTCTACTCTTGTGAAGCTGTCATCATAAGTATACCCATCAAATGCGAATTTCTCAATAGGGCCAGAGTGAAGAAAGAGAACTTGATCGACAATTTCACCAAGTGCATGCCGTGAAGGCAATGGGAAACTATGTCTATCAAATACGAGTTGCGGAATGGTGCTCCACTCATATCTCCATTTGCTAGATAAAATACTTGATCTAACGGCATCCTTTAAAGGAAGATCCATGAGAATGATCCCAATGATATTGCTAGGAAGACTACTTATTCTGTCTTCCATTAGGGACCTGCGCCGCTGCCCATTTCAGAAAAAAGACCAAATCACAACTCCAGCAAAAAAATTATCATACATGAAGAAAGAAATAGTTTACAAGGAAAATCATCATGAAAGTAAAGGTTCCAAATTGACCCATTCCAAAATCAAAACTACAAAATTTTCATAATTTATCGATGCCTAGTAAAGGCGAGGATGCAATAACCAAAAGGGATAAAAAAAATCTAGGAAAAACTCGATAATGTAATTGTTGTCCAGTAATGTCAAGCATGCAATTAAAAAATAAATCTAGCACCAACCAAAAGCTAAGCTAGACGACAAAGTACCTTTATCCGCTTCTCTCAACTTCCCTACATCCTCCATCAAAAAAAAAAATCCAAAAGAAAACAAAGTAGGAAGGTAAATGAATGGGAATGAACACAAAATAGGAGCTAAATAATGGAAATCATTGCCAACCCCTTCCTTATAAGAGACGATCGAGATAAATAGATAATGGTGGAGACAAACAGAGAAAGCGATTAAGTAAGAAGATTCAGCTCATTCACAATTTCCATATCTCGATTAATGGCAGAAGCTCCTTAATTTTATTCACATTATGTGCTTTCTCTGAGAAACTAGGAAATTCATAGTAACAAGCAAATAGCCCTCCCCCTCCTAGTTCCAATAGCAATCCATTTCCATAATTAGATCTGATTTAAAATGTGCTCATTTAACGAAAACAACCTTTCAGATAAAACCAGAATGTAATTTCCTAGAATGTTGAAACTTTGAAAAACATAATACAAGTTTTTCTCTCTCAAAAACTACAAACAGGTATCACAAAGCAACAAATCACAATGAGAATGTGCTCTCTGCAACAAACAAAACAAAACCCAACCAAATACAAAGAATCACTTAATGATCACAAATCAGAAACCATGAGTTTTTCTTTTGAGTGGTTCAAGATATATTAACAAAATAACACTCTATCCAGGGCATTACATATCATGAGACCTTGATTTCCAAGTAAGAAACCTTAAAATGGAAAGCATATGATGTGCATAATCTATATAAGAGTAAGAGCAAATACAATATAAACTAAAAGGTGTATTAACCAAATATTTGTGCTTTGAAGCCCGTGGCTTTTAATACCACGATTTTTTACCAGTCGTCCTTCAAGTCTTAAGTGTAAAAATCAAGAAAATAAGCCTTTTACTTCTTCTGTTTCCATGAATCCCAATGCATTCATTAAATCACATTTAACACTTGAGTAACTAATCAAGCAGGATTTTTCAAGTCAAAATCACAGGTGCAGTACTGCAATTGAATTTACAAATGGCAATCAGGCAATCAACTAGCAGAATCCACTACACCAGAATGTGGTGAAAGGCTAACAACATATTCCAACAAGACAGTATGACGCTAGAAAAACGGAGCAACATGTGTACAACATCTAGATAAAACAAAATTATTTGTTTTATCGCATGAATTCGCGCCCTAACAGATCATTACAACTATAAGAAATCCAACAAGTACCAGGGCTCAACCTTCCCTGATCCTTTCGAAAACGACAATCAAACGCTAAAACCAAAACACAGATACAAAAAAAGGAAGGTGGAAAAATCTGACCAAAAAAAAATTGTCATTACCAATATATCAGGACTGACAAATAGATAGGTGATAGATCAAAATTCCTTCTTTGGCTGCAAAATCCAGTGCCCTAACAGATCAAACACCACTGGTGGTAACCACATTAGTCCAGCTTGGTGCCTAGGATCAATATTAAACTTTTCCCAATCCTTTCAAACACTAAAAAATCAATCCAAACCATGAGTTGAAACTACAATAAATATCAAACCAAAGCACGGATAAAGAAGAGGAAAAGTGAAAAACCTTAGAAGTTAAAACATACACCACCCATTTCTCAAGGTCAACACGTTAGAGTAGACCAAAATAGACCAAAATTCTTGCGGTTATCTTTGCCCTAAAGGATCACTCCAACAATGGAAAAAAATGCATTATTCTAAACAGTGCCCGCAATCAAGCTTAAATCTTTGCCAATCCTTTCAAACAAACCTATCAAAAGCTGGCCAAAAAAAAATCAAAATCAAAATCAAACCCCACAAAAACATCAAATGGGGGAAAATCAATCAGAAACACACATATAGAAAAGAAATAGAGTAAAAATCCAAGAGGCCAAACATACATTGCTCTTTTCACAAGGTCGACAGGTCAGAGAAGAGCTAAACAGATCAAAGTTCCTTCTTTTCTACCCCAAGAACCTATACCCCAACGGATCACACCAGCAATAAAAAAAATGCACTAACATATAATCCAGTTCCTGAGATCAAGCTTCAATCTTTCCCAATCCTTTCAAATAAAGCAATCAAAAACTAGCTAAAAATCAAAACCCCAACCCCTAAAACCATCAAAGGTCCCAAAAGGCAGAACAAATCAGAGAAGTACATGTATAGAAAAGGGAAAGTGAAATGAAAAAAAATTCAAAGAGGCAAAACATACATTACCCCCATTTCTGAACGTGGATACTTTACCTTGACCTTGGATGAGTGATTAATGGCGTTTGCCGTGATTCCGATTCAATATCCGAATTGTTGTTCCCTCCGCTGCCCTCTTTCTCTCGATCGACGAGAAAAGCCGAAAAAACGCAGGGGTTATCGAGATTTATAGAAAGAGAGCCTTTTATAGCCGTGAAGAAGAGTTGTACTACTTATAAATTCATCAGCTCACGGCTCACGGCTAATGAGCCATGGCTCTTAAATGGGCTGGGCCGTTTCACTCATGACATATGGGCCAAAGTAGGTCTAATGGACGATTGGGCTTGGTTTTGACTTGCAAGCTCATCTTTTACATGGAGCCCAACATAAACTCTAAATGTCCGTTGCGGATTTAATGATTTATCTTACCCACACCAGTAACGTATATATATATATATATAAGCCAACCCATCATTCATAAAGAGAGTTTCAAGGTTGATCCTAACACGATCCATCATCATACACAGGTGCGCTCAAACAAGCACGCACACGACATGTTACACTAATAATCTTTACACGATAATTACGCATAGATATTTATATATTACGAATAATAAATTGGCTTTTGATTATCATCCATCATCATCCAACACTGTGAAATAAATTTCATCCTAGTTGAACTCATATATAGGTAATTACAGTATTTAAATTATTAAGTAAAGTATTGATCTTTTAATAAATATGTATTGTAGTTTAGGTAAGTATTATAATATTTGTTTTGATATTAACTGTTAATTTATTTATTATTCTGCTTTTTATTGGGTGTAAAAAGAGAATTGGTAGTTATCATTATGAATTAATGTTAATCATGTTTTGTCATGAATGTTCTATTATTTAAATAAAAAAGTCTATTCACTTTCCTTTGATGTGATTTAAACATTTTAGTTAATATTATAAGTATTTGAGGTGGCTTTACATATCTTACTTTTTATTACTCTTATAGGACCAAATATTAAACCCAACTAAAACATATATCTTATCCCCACAGAGTCAGTGAAGTCTATGTCTTTATTTAATCAAAATTTAAAGTCAGCTAAACTTTTAACAACCACATTAGAAAAATAAACTAATAAAGGTTACATAATTATCATAGGTAATAGGTATTACATCTTTTCACAAGAATCACACCTTATCCTAGTAAATAAATTAAAATAAAAATAGAAATAGGCATGCAAGGATTGATTTTATTCCATTTTATGGTAGGTAGAGAAGATAAGATAAGAAGATATGTATAAAAGAAAAAGGTTAAGCAAACCAGACAAATGGTATGTGTTCTTCCAAAACTGGATGGCCATAAAAGATAAGTTATAGAAAACAACATGGCAAACATACATTTCGGATATTCTTCCACTTGTCTTGCCTTTTTAACCTATTTTGCCTTTTTAACACGTACATTTCCATAATACTAATTTCCTAAAAAAATTATATATATATATATATATATATATATATATGAAGGTGAAACATAATAATAACATATAATAATACCATTATTCAGTTTAATTAGATGAATAAATGTCAACCATCACCTACCTGGTTGAATATTAGCATTGCCGTTTCGTATAAATCGTCAGTTCTACTAATCAAGCAGCTCGAATCTCACCTCACGCAGCAGTACAACTGCCTCACACGCAGACTGATGCTCGACACGCGATTATTTTCATATTTATATTATAATTAAGAAATTATTATCCTTTAATAAATTTATAATAAAATAAATTTCTCACCTTTTTAAAACTCTGCTATTTCATGTTTATAATTTTATTATGCATTAAAAATTTTTGTTTGAAGTTTAAACAAGAGTTAATTAAAATGGAAGAGCTTTGAATCATTTAAATAAATAGTTTAGTTTAGAATTCAAATATATATATATATATATATATATTAAAAATACTGATCATAAAAATCTATTTATTATAAAACCCATTGAATCTCATCTCAGCATCATGCACTGTACTATAGGTTACATGATATAAAAAATATAGTTTAATAAAAATAAAGAGAATATATTTTTAATTCATCCACTACAAAGATGATGTACTCTAAAGTGATTATAAAAACCTCTCACTATATTAATTTATCTTGATAGTCTCATTCAATGTCCCCTTAAAAAGTTAGTATACAAAGTTCATGTAATCAATGAAAAAATCTTGCATAAAATAATATTTAGCATAAGAAATGCCATCACTTGTTTCTAAAACTTTGTTTGCTCCATTATTTGTACTCAAACTTGTCACAACCCATAGATTTAATTAAACTCAAAGAAAGTTTTTATTTACTATTTTAATCATAATATTATTATTATGTCCTCGATATTTCAAAGGAATTTCCAAAACACCAATGATTATAATTGAATTTCTTATCATTTCATATTTTACATGTTATTTTTGAGAAAATTTAGTTACATGTGTAGTCATCATTCTTTAATTAATCAAACATATATTTAATAAAATTTGGTAATATGTTATATTTATACTTATTTTATATTTATATTTTTAAAGTCTCTATGTTCAACATCAATTGGCTCATATTTTATGTAGTCTTATTTTAACACTAGTTAAATGTCACATGATCAAGTTGCTCACTAAAAATACTCAAGCTTTTAACTAAAAACTCAACTCAATATATATACAATTTTTTTAAAAAATAAATCATTTCATTCTCAACCATATATATATATATATATATATATATATATATATATATATATATATATATATATATATATATATATATATATATGAAAGGATAATCTAGGTAAGAACATTTAATCATAATTGTTGGATCATCATCCAACTGATATTTATTATATATGTGATTATACACCATTTCATGTTTACGTCACGCGCTGATCATCAGAAACGCGATTTAAACGCGCTGCGCGATGATAATAGCTGTTAGATTACCATTTGACGGCTATTATAAACATCCATAGATTACTCATTTTACTTATTTTCTGTGCATATGTATATTAAAAAAACCAAATAATATTAAAATTGTTATGAAAATTCAAAAGGTTTTTGAAGAAAAATTATCAAATGACAAGAATGGCCCTAACCATAGTTAGTTGGTGGAACCGTGTTGGTGAGGTGGGCCAACTTGTCCCAAGGAAGAATCCTATCCGTCCAATGCCTTGATAAGAAATATATTTGATTGGGAACCATTAGCTAATTACAGTTGGGCCACACACCTCCAAAGTTTGTCTCCCTCCTTGATACTAGGGGTGGCATTTTTTGTCATTGTCAGTTTCATCCATGGGCATTTGTGTAATTTGCTCTTTGAGATAGTGTCACCTCCGGTGATTTTAATATTTTGTTAGAGAACATCTACCCACCCCTTCTTAGTTGGATTAAATAATTTTAAATTATTTATAATTGTCCTTTATTATGCATAACATTTTGTATTACTTCATGTAAATAAATAAATGCTTCGGAAAAAGTTGCATATAAATGAATAGATGTTTATTTTTTTGAAAGATATCTTCTTTTCTTTTTCTTATTTTTCTTATTATAGTTTTTCATTATGAGCTTTTTTTAATAAATTTATTTAATTAGAATACTAAAAATACACATCTCTAAAAATTATAATAAAAAAATATAATTTTAAATATATACTATTTGATAATTACATAACAAAATTTATATATAAACAATGCAGTTTGAAAACAATCCCTAGAATTTGATATATTTCATATATTTCTAAAAACGATAAATATTATATACATCGAGAGGATTCATGGCATTTGAACTGAAAAATTAATCATTCAACTACATGACTCTCATCTTAGAAGAGCTCGTTTTTCGTAATAAAAAGCCCAAGTACTAACTAGAGCTATGAGCTCTTTTTTTCATGTTAGTTTGAATATAAATTTCTATTTCTAAAACCATTAAAAAAATATATATAGGAAAATTATAAATACATGTAATTATTTTGTAATGACTAATGAGTAAGATTAGTGAGCATTGCTAAGTCACACCGGGTGGTGACCATAACAAGCGATGATGTCATGACCGCGTGTAACGCCCACGAGGATAAAGGGCATTCATCGTAAATAACTACAAAGCCAATGGCATTTGTCGAAAGCAACCCACTATATATAACAAAGACGGGTGGATGTTTTCGGTTCTCATGAACCTCTGTGTCTCTTTGCCTCCGTTGTTCACAAGAGAAAGAGAGAGAGAGAGATGCGCCAAGATTCGTGCATGGCGGAGAAGGGGTTGAAGCTCTTTGGGGTGAGGATCGTCGGAGATGCGGCGGAGGATGAGGAGGAGGAGGTTATGAGGAAGAGCTCCAGCATGGGGAACCTCGCAGCAGCGGCGCCGGCGCCGGCGGAGAGTGGTGGAACGGAGCAAGGATACCTCTCTGATGGTGGACTTGTTCAGTCGTCGAGACGGAGAGGTGGAAATGAACGGAAGCGAGGTGATTCATCGATTGATTTCTCTTGTTTCCTTTTCTTTGCGAGATTTTGAGAAATATATATATATTTTTTTGTTGGGTCTTTTAAAATCGTTTGAGAAATCCGCTGGAGTTTGGATGGGTTTCATGTTTTAGGGTTTTTTTTTTAATTTATTTAAAGATTTTTGTTGTTTGATTTTGAATTGGAAATCTGGAAACATTGAATTGAATTTCAGAGGGTTTTTGAGACCATTTTGTTGCTAATTTCTTTACAATTTGTAGTAAAAAATTATGAAACACATGGACAAGTATTGTGAATTTTGTTTGATGTTTGATGTGTACTCACTGTTTGGTGGGAATTTCATGCTGTCAGAGGAATTAAGACTATTTTGTCCTTAATTTTCATATTTAAATTATGAATTAAAGACCAGTGCTTTGAATCTTGTTTCAGTTGCAAGTCAATGCATGACCTTATCTAGTTTGTACAAAGGACCATTATATTTGATGACCAAATGTGATCATTCATATCATAACAATTTTTTTTTTAAAAAAAAAAATGTGCTTCACATTAGCAATTTTGTACATTTATATGTTTCAGATTAGATTGTATTATTTCTGTAAATTTTATGTGGTATGTATTGCTTACATTACATGTAGGCGTGCCATGGACCGAAGAAGAACACCGAACGTTTTTAACAGGACTGGAAAAACTCGGCAAAGGTGACTGGAGAGGAATCTCAAGGAACTTTGTGACAACCCGAACTCCGACTCAAGTCGCCAGTCATGCCCAGAAATACTTTCTTAGACAGAACAATCCTAACAAAAAGAAACGAAGATCGAGTCTCTTCGATGTCGTGATAAATGACAAAGTAATTCCCTAACATCGACTTCTTCGACTTTTACCATGTGTTTCTGATGATTTTTGCTTCATTGTTATAATCATTGTCTTGAACTTAACAGGCTCCTTCAACTGAACCTTCAAATGAAGTTAAAGAAGCAACCAGTTCTAATCCTTTGCCGGAGGAGAACTGTTTGGTATGTCTTGCGACGTCGAACAACACTAAAGTTGATTATAATTCTATTGTGTTCTAAATTTGTTGATTATCTACAGGTTGGAATTGTGCCATCCCCTGCAACTCAAACAACATCTCAAGTTTTTGAATGTCCTGCATCCTTACCACTTGTCATGAATCCCATTGATATACCAAATTTCAGTGCTTCTAATGTTATGGTGATACAATCACACAATATAGTCACAAAACATTATATGCTGTTTGTTTCATTGTGTACTAATTCTAATTCTCAAGTCTTTATTTAACAGGTGACTTCTTCAAGCAATACGAAGTCGATCTGCGTCCCAGATTTCCTCAAGCTATCCTTATCTCATCCACATTGCTCGGCCTTGTCTACGGCCACATCTCCGGCAAAAGACATAACTGATCTCGAGCTCAGTATCGCCCCGCCTCGCCCTCCGGGCTCCACCGGCGCAATCAGTGTGATCTAAACTTAGCTATGTTTCAGCCTCTTAAAGACATGTTTATGTTTAGTTATAAACTAGATAAAATTGTATTGTATGTTTGTAGTATCAGTAAAAATGTCAAATGAGGTGTGAAACAAATAAAGAAGAGAAGAATGCAAACGTGTCTGTTATAATGTCATGGTTGCTATTGTTTTCTTTTCTAGTTTCTAGAGAAGAGCTATAACTTTGGGAAGATAAGGTACATGAACGGGTGGTAAGGAGTTGTCCTCATGTGACAAAATGAGACACCAGAATCAAGAAGAGATCATGAAGGAAATGGATTGGTGGATATAGATTGATAATGTGGAGCTTTTTTTCATAGCGTAGGGGATTTCTATGCCTTCTTTCACATGGTGTGGTTCAGAGGATGTTCCTAATTCAAAAACCGATCACTCCTTTGCCCCTCATTGATTATGTGGGGGATATGTTGGGATAAAGGTTCTTTCTAGAATGCGCTTTTTAACCTCTTATCACTTTGATGGATAGAACGGCAGTCAACTCCTTAAAAAAAAAAGTGAAAAGTAAGATTTTTTTTTTTCTTCCATTTGTACCCTTGCACAATTTTGTTATTATATATATATAAGAATATTGTATAAAATTCAGAATGGAGGGTATATATGTAATTGCAAATTTTAAGAAAAAGAAAAAAACTCAAAAGTCAAAATGTTAAATGGCTCATAATCATCTCGAGCAACTTTTCCAATAAGTAATGCTTTCGATGCTGTAAAAATTTTTAAAGTTACACATCTGACATCACTCATAAAAATAAATTTTACATACATAATTATTATTTTTCATCAAACCAAAATATTTGAGAGAATAAAAATTTTATTCTTAAAAACCATATTTAAATAAAAATCAATTACAAGGAGACTCGATTATATATAAATGTTATTTACCTTAAAAATATTTCACCTCTAGTTAGAGCCTTTATGTTAAAGAACTATTTTTTGTTTGATTTTTTTTTATTTAATAAATTAAAATAAATAATAATAATAAATAAAATAAACCAAAGAAAACATGTATATATAAAAACCTAATTTCAAGAAAAACTCTGCTTAGAATTTCTACATTAGGCACTCCCATCAACAAATATAGGAAAATAAGATAGATAGCACTTTTCTTAAGAATTTTATCAACAACATAATCACATATCAACAAAAATAGGCAAACCTATGCTTTGAAAAATATAATTGCACAAATAAAATAATCTCCCATAAAAAAAATAAATAAATAAAAATAAAAGTAGTAAAATGTTTGGCTAAATAAAATGAAAGAAAGATCATAACTCCAATGAACATTCAAAAACCTATTCACAACAAAAGAAGATGCCAAACATGCTAAACCAGCCAATTCCAAGTAGTGAAGGAACAAAGGAGTGGAGAAAAGAAAAGGGTGAGAATCCCCATCAGTGATGAATACGTTTGTACAGTGTCCCAATTCTAAGTAACAATGGCAGCCTATGTTTGTGAGGTCTTTAGCAAAGGCCAGGTCCTGCAAACCTTCAGCATTCAAGGACCTTTCTAGTACTGTATAAATTGGAAGCTGGTGTGTCCTGGGGCCAACCTCACCTTCATTTCCAACTTTTCAAAGAAAGCTACATTTGTGGTTCCTATGCCCTTATCCTCAACCTGTGTCCCCTAAAGAACCTTACCATCATATCTTGGATAAATAAGGTGCCATTAAGTTATCCTCAACCTATGTTGAAATAAGAATTGAACCTATAATTTACATCCAGAGTTACTCCTTATTTCTCATAGGAAAAACATTATACAAGAACAAACTACAGCCTAAGATTCCATTCAAACAACATAATCAACTGATCCAAAAAAGTTTAGGTGGAGAGTTGGTATTCAAATAGTTGTCAGAGATGAACAGAAAATTTCAGTGTCTTCTCTAGAAAAGTAAATGGATGCATATGCATATAATGGATCACTTAGTTTCTGCATATTATGGCAAATGACTTAAAAAAAATAAAGAAGTCTGATAAATTATAGGAATCTAAATGAATCTTATCAAATATAGGAGTAATTTACTTTATAAAAAAGGATCAAATAACAGATAAAAGTAATGGGCATTGCCACCCCTACACCCTACAAGGCTACAAGTCCAAAGCATCAATCCACATCAACTTTTTAAGGACCTCAATAATTCAAGTTCAATCATTCAATTTAGCTTAAATCAATGCAGTGAATAGAGCCATATTATCACATAAATGTTGCAATACCTGTGGGCTCCCAGAAATCAGCTGGCGGATATTTCAAGTTCCTGTAGATAGATTACAATAGAAAATGAGTGTATTTGGATGCCAATTACATCAGAATCTTGAGAGGGACAGCTAACAACCAATTTGAAAGATGTAGAGAAGACTTACAGCAAAAATTTAGGGACCATAGTGTCAAGTTATGATGGACGTTGCTTCTCACTCAAAATGTGGGCTATAAATAGAGACTTAGTAACACCTTTGAATTTGATCATAACCTGGCAAAAAGTTCTTTTTACTCTAAACAACAACAATATATAATCTCAGTGACAAAGTCTTGCCTATTGGTCATACATAAAAAAGTCATCCTACACGAATTGTAGAACTTTTAGGGGCCCTGAGAAGCATTGCTGTCTAATAATAATCATCATCATAGATGAACATAACTAGAAGAAGAATCAAGTAATGCAAAAAGATTCAGGAATGACAAGTTGCATTGCAAAGATAGCTTTATGAAAGCATTTGCAAATATACAACATGATATAAGCAGAAAAGAGTAAATTTCAGTTTGTTTTCTTTGAATATGTTAATGTAAAGCCAAGAAAAATGTAGATGAAACTACCAACTAATGCTCTGAAGGGACCGTTTCTTTCTTAGTCCATTGTTTGTTTTCTATTAGAATATGCATTCTGCTGTTGCCTTCTTGAATTATGATATCTGTTCTTCCTTCTGGTATTCTTGTCTCTATGCTTGCTTGTGGTGGCTTTGTTTGACGGAATATTGAAGTCAGGAGCCTCTGAGGCCGTGCTAGCACTGTCCAACTGCTGCTCAACAGCAGAATCAATAGCTGTGGATGCCGGAACAACCGGTGCAGGAAGATACATTCCAGGTAATACCACAATTTCTTTTCTTGATTCAATCAGGCCACTGTTTTTCTTGTTGGAGTTGTAATAGTGACTCAAATTTCTGTCTTCTGTTTTTTCTGACTCAGACTCTAGTAACTTTCTTTCATCAGCATCCATTTCCTCTGCTGCATTCTAAAAGCAAATGGATAAATGACACTGATCAGTAGATAGCTTAAAAAATGAGGATGTTACAGCAACTAATCGCAAGTCTCCATGTGACAAACATGAGCTGATTGATTGTGCATTTTGAAATAAAACTAAAAGCTTTTAATACACACCTCTTGCAATGAATTTGTCCCTGCATAATCAAGGATATGCTCGATATCTTTTTGCCTCAAACAATTTGCGGCAGACAGGACAGTTATGTTGTTGCTGTTTCATTTCTGTACAAGAACCCATGTCAACAGATGATATTCCTTGATGAGAACAGAAAAACTATCAAAAGTATGGCTAATATAAAAATTCAACCCAAAAATATCACTTGGGAGTTAGATGTTGTTTAATTGTGAGACATTATCAAACGAGAAAAAAAGGAAAACAGGAAGCAAAAAGCTCTGAAGTGAAGTATGTCTACAAATAGGATAAAAATCATGACTGGCAAAACCGTGACATTAAATTATTGATCATATAGAAGATTTGTTCAAATAGAAAGATTTCAAAAAGGACCATTCATAGGCAATGAAAATTATGTTGTTAACTTTGAGTAAATGGTAATGGGTTCTTCTAATAAGCAACTGCAAATAACTAGTTGGGTTTCCTTTTTGGTTTCCTATTATCCATCAATAAGACAGGAAATTTTTTATAACAAAATAAGTGAAATTTCAAAATTCATGCATCAATTAAGCATGATTCAACTTGATTTAATAGTACATTCTTACTGCTTTGGTCATTTCTACTGCTGCATCTAAACAAATCAAGTAGCTGGTGATTTTTCAGTTTAAGAAGTCTCTCTATATTTAAATAGTGGCTTTCTTAATGAATTAAAAAGTATGGTCCTCCTTTATATGAGCATAAAGCACAATACAACTGAGCCTGCAGCAGAATTAGTGAAGAGGGTTATACTCATATTCATCATAACAAGTGCTAAAAATCAAGCTTTCATTTTTAATTCTCCCAAGATGATCATAAAACAGGTAAAGAGGCTTCTGCATAGATTTCTACAGATGCTCAGAAATTATAAATACAAGAAACATTACGTAAATTGAATGCCATAACCTAATCTCATTGCTTCAACATGAACTGACAAAGAAGCAAATACGACAGAGGAGCTACCTATTTGGATTCCTACAGAAGCCATCACTGAATCACATTGCTTACGATCATCTTGGAGCCATTGCCACCACTGAATAATGCACTCACTGAAGGGAATAAAGTATAAAATTAAAATGCAGTAAAACAAGGAAAATTTCAAGAGAAAAATAGAAAGCAGGTGTCAATCTTACCTATGAAAGCAATGATAACAGGACATCAACTTCATAAATGGCGGTGAATTGCCAGATTGGTCTTCTACAAGCAAAGGGTGTAAACAGAATGGACAGTTACCTTCTGGATGGTTCATACCCGTCAGAAGATCCACAGCTTCCTGATATAATTAAATGAATCAGATAAAAACACTGAAAGCACATGAAGAAAATACTGTACATATTAAAAATAAATGATAAAAGTTCTAAAACTAGTGGAGCTTAAAATTTGTAAACAACATCTTGGAGTGAATAACAACGTTGGAAAAATAAAAATATCCATGACAGAAAGAAACCTTGAGAGTAAAAGAAAATTTTATCTACTATTAGATAAACCAAATTTGACTTCA
This sequence comes from Dioscorea cayenensis subsp. rotundata, assembly GCF_009730915.1. Lineage (NCBI taxonomy): Eukaryota > Viridiplantae > Streptophyta > Magnoliopsida > Dioscoreales > Dioscoreaceae > Dioscorea > Dioscorea cayenensis. Next base: position 22,554,789 of record NC_052486.1, on the reverse strand, counting down.
AACTTGACCTTATTTTCTTTTAAAAAACCTCCATGTGTTTCTGCCTCCATCTAAAAATAGCGGCCAGATGAGATAATAATGTATATAATAATCAAGTCATAAATTTTTAATTTAATAATTTTTCTTTACTGGACCAGAGACAAAAGATTCAAGTGTCATGCACCAATGTTTCCATGGAAACTTTCACTTTCCTATAATGCTAACCCCTTGTTACAGTCACTAATAAATCTCAGCACGCTAAACCACATGACTAGTAAACAAGGATCAAACAGTCACATATGTGGTGAACATAAATGTTTTCAGAGCTAAGAACAAAACAAAAGAGATAAGTGCAATGTTAATTCCCTTTCCAGTGGCTTAAAAAAAATAATAAATAAAATAAAAAATAAAAAAATACAACACTGAAACCTTAACATATACATACCTCACAGAGTTTGATGATCATCGAGCATGAAGAGAGTTCTTGAGATTTGTTCTTTATGATTGTGATCAAGTGCTTTTCTCGATTCTCATCAAGTCCCTTCGAGTCCACAATATGCAAATGAGGAGGTTTTTGGGGGTACTGTTCGAAAAATGAATTCAGAATATTTTTAAGTAAACTGATAAACGAAACAGATAAACATCAGGCAAGATACATGGAGCAGTTATGATTTCAATGCAAGGGTACCACTTTCTAGCTCTACATTCTGCGAGAATAATGCCAAAGACCACCTTTACAAAGAAAAAACAGAAAGAAACAATTTGCCAGAGGCATCACATCACTTTCATACGAAATATGTTAATTAACTTCTTCGACTTATGCAAATACAATGAGGCACATCTATTTTACCATTCAAACTCATTATATTGTTTGGTTATAATATAATCATAGTTTAAAAAAGCGGTTGTGTCTTGAGGCGAGGCGTTAGGATTTTGCCTCAAGGCGTACGCCTCCTATAAAATGCATAAATCTTACGCCGCTCCGCCTCAAGACGCTCTGCCTAGAGGCGCACCCACCACCATTTCTTTCTCCCTATCTGATGTATACATAGTTAATATACCAATATATATAGATAGATTGCTAAGTTTCTATTTTGTATAAATGAAAAAAATCTTAATTTATTTAATACTAATTTTAAAATTTCATCAAAATGAAATAATTATGTATTAAAAAAAACTCACCACAAAAGATTTGACATACTTATTAATCAATCAGTAAATTGCCAAGTAACCAACTAATCATTTAAAAATAAATTCTAAATCTAAGTTATCTAACTAATCATTTAAAAATAAAATCTAAATCTAACTAATCATTTAAAAATATAGTGTACCTAATCATTTAAAAATGGAATCGTAACTAATCATTTAAAAATGAATCGATAATTGAAAATTTGAAATCAATTATTCTTTGCTTTTTTTTTAAATAAATGGATATACAAGAGACCCATTTAAATAACCCTTAATTTTTTTTAACAACTATATTTCTAAAAAAATTATAAAAAAACTAGATTACTATTTTGGGGCAATTACAAAACAATTTCTTAGAAACTAAAATGAACTATGAAGTTTAAGTTAAAAACTATGAAAAACCAAAGACAATTAATCTTTTTATTATTAATTTCATGACTATTTTGTCAATTACTATTTACATTTATAGTTTTTGTTGAGGTAGACTGCCTCGAGGCTTACGTCTCGCCTCATAAAAGCAAAACGCCTCAAATACGTCTTTCGCCTTTTTAAACATTGAATATAATACAAGCTTCAGACACAATATGTTATTTTTGAAACACACTTCTGCCTGCTAAGGGGGAGAATAAGTTATAATTGAAGGTAGAATGAAAATAAACTTTGCATATCTATTAACAAGAAAGCATAGTTGTCAAAAACGTTATGCGCATCTAGGCACAAGGAGAGTCCTGGGGCCTAGGTGCATGCAAGCATCTTGGAGACACTAGGCGCACTAATTAAAAAAAATTAAAAACTAGTTTTCATGTCATATGTTTTAAATTTTTAGAATGTCTTAAAAATTATATCATAGAAGACATAAAAACATATATAGTAACATATAAACTTTTCAAATGTTCAATACAAAATGCAATAACATTACATAATACATGCAGCGAGTCCTAAGTCCTAACTCGAATAATAAAATCTAGTGACTATCATCAAAATCATCAAGTCCATCATCATTATCATCACCACTAACACCATCAATTTTCCCTTCAAATTTATCATTATCTTCATCTAAATATCATCTCCAAAATTTTCATTCTCATCATCACCATCTCTAAGAATTAAGCAGGTTCCCAAACTAGCAAATGCCTTATATTTCCCCTTTGATGACCTCGAATAAAAATGTTAAGTTTTGTGTTCTACTTGGTTGTGCTTGCATTAACTTTGAGTAGATTTTGATTGCATGTGTTAATTTTATGTAAGCTCTTTTTATTTTCAGTCACCAAGATGTATGGACAAGATTAAAAATCAAAGTAAAAATAAGAAAACGTAGCAAAATTGGTAGATGCTATAGAGGCGCGCCTAAGCCCTTGCTAGACGCCTAGTGCCTAGGTGCAGAAACATGCGCCTTCTTGACACTGCCAGCCTAACATGCATAAAGACGCAAGCCTTTGAGCCTTGTGTGCCTTGCGCCTTACGCACGCTGATAAAGGCACAAGCCTTTGAGCCTTGTATACGCCTAAGAGGCACACATTTGACAACCATGCAAGAAAGTAGTTTTGCCTACATATTGAAATTCCAAAACACAAGAAAAATAGTCATGCTATATATATCAAAGTCATACCTGAGAATCACACAGAATTCCAAGAACAACTTCCACAAACTGCAAAGGAACACAAACATAATTCAATATCCACAATAAACTTCAACTTAACCAGAAGACATAGAAAAACATTCCTAATGGATGATGAAGCACAGAATTTCATAGCAAGATAACAGCAATCAAAAAAACTTCAAATATGCTTTTGCATCCAAACCCCAAAAACCATAGTTTCGAATTCCTTGGCAACATCAAACACTGCAATGCAATCAAATCGCCCTAGATGGAGCTCAAACCCTTCCGCTCTATACCAAGATAAAAACAATTCGCAATAGAAACAACAAAATGGAAAACCAAATCCCAAGAACCACAAAACAGATAACAAAATCAAGCAACAAACCGAATAAATTAGCAAGATTTTATGAGTCTGATGATGAATAATTCAACTGGAAATTCATCAGAAGCATCAATGGAGATCAAAGGGGTAGATCACCTGCTGGGACGAATCACCGGCGGTGCGCGGGGTGATGTGAACGTGGAGGTGAGGAGGGCATTCACGGATGATCTCGCAATCATCGCCATAGAAGGCTCGGAACGCCTCCACCTCCATGCGGACCTCCTCCTCTTGCTCCTCTGCCGCCATTGTTGATCTCCGAACTCTCTTCGGTGAGCGAAGACAACCTTCAGAGTTTTTAAACCGTAAAAATAAGGATTTATTTATTTATTTATTCATGAATTATTTTTTTTACAAATACCCTCTCAAATTTTTTTTTTTATTTATACTGTGATTTAAATTAATATATTAATTAAAAACAAAAGTAATATGTGGATACTCTGCGTTGATTAGGATTAAAAGAAAAAACTTATATAATTATATAACAAATATATTCACTTATAAACACTTTATTATCCCTGATTTTATATATTTATTGTGATTATATATATATATATATACATAAATTAATCATTAATATTTAATAAAAATCTCAGTGCTTTAAAGATTGACAATGGCCTTATAATTAAATATAATAAAATATAAATCCATAATCATAATAAGGACAGCTCAAGCCGTGTCATTTGTTGGATGCAAAATGATTTTTGCAAGTGCAGGTTGAAAATTTGGTGTGATGTTTTAGTGTCATATGTTTGGTTGATTGTTGGGAAGGTTGAAAATGGTAAATTTTTTACCATCCATTACTTACGAATATTTTAAGAAATCCTTGAAGAATTATTTTTTATTTGCTCCACAATGGGGCATTTTAATTACATTGAAAATAATTTCCTTTTTCTTTTGAAAAGCCACTTTATTTTTTTAAAATTTGTTTGAAAATCGCAAATTAGCTGTACGGTAAAACAGTCATTTAATTCTTAAAATTTAATATAATTCAAATAAATTACAATCTTCTAAATATTTATCAAATAATAATTATTAACCTTAAGATTGATACAAATATATTTTTATATATTTAAAAAAATGCAACAAAAGACACTAAGGATAATACTTGATGCATGAGAGTCTGTTTAACAAGGAAAAATAAAAGAAATCAAGTGCTATCATCAGGGAAGAGATACAGTTTGGAAAGAATGAACTTATATGAGGGGCAGATACTACAAACGACCACAAAAGCAAAGTAACAGAATAGACAAGAGACTGAACAAAAAGGAAAAATAAAAAAGAGTTGAATAGTTAAGACGAGCAGCAGGTGGTCTTCTGATTGACGGGCTGACCACGGATCTGGACGGTGGGAGGTCTGCCGGCGTTTGAAGCCGGTTGGCTCGCCATCCTGACATTACAAAATATAATGTATCATGTGAACTGAATTTTAACCAAATTTGTAACATAAATGAAATGAAGATATGGACCCATTGCCTACCTGTTCTTAATTGATGCAGCCATGGCCATGAAGGCTTGCTCTACATTAGTAGCATTCTTTGCGCTTGTCTCCATGAATGGGATGCCAATTTCATCAGCAAATGCCTTTACATAGAAACAAGAGAGTGTGAATACATAAATTCTGGTAAAAAGTATGTGTGATTATTCAAGAGTCATGTCCACTGGCCAATTGATGGTGTCTAAATACAACTGCATGCAGGTTAAACGATTTTATCATGCTGGATGGACAAAATTCCATCTGATATATATATATATGCTAATCTTGGAGCAAGTCTGTGCAAAAATAAATAAATAAATGAATGGGGATAGCATCCAATTGGAAGAACTTCAGACATTCATTAGGCATGCTGGTTTGGGATAAGGGCAAAATTGAATAAGTAACATGAAAAAAAAGAGAAGATTCAGTCACAGTATAAGCTCATTTCAGTCTCAGTATGGGGTAGAGAAAAAAGCCAAATCACTATCAGGGCATAGAACAAAAAAAATAAAATAATAATATAAGTAAAGGATCGAAGATTGCAGAGCATGCTAGGCACCATTGAAGTTATGAGGAATATGTTACCTTAGCAGTCTCATATGATACAACTTTATTAGCTGTAAGATCAGACTTGTTTCCAACAAGGAGCTTGTTGACATTTTCGCTGGCATAACGGTCAATCTCATTTAACCATTGCTTTACATTATTGAAGCTCTCTTGGTCTGTCACATCATAAACCACCTGCAAATCAAGCAAAAATCAGTAACAACAGCGGAAACCAATATGGATTGTAGTCGCAATAATACAGTCAGAAGTACGTACAATGATTCCATGTGCGCCTCGGTAATAGCTGCTAGTGATTGTTCGGAACCGCTCTTGCCCAGCAGTATCCCACTATATGGTTAACAAACCAAAAATAAGAGTGATATTGATTAGAAGTCCCAACAGAAATTGCAAAAAATCCAAGCAAATGTAAAATTACTGAATTCTCAAAGGCAAACAGAAAATTTAGAGATCAGTTGGAAATTTGAAAATCAAACATGAACAGTAATCACAGAATCAGTAGAAAGTGATGCCAACCCAACCATGTTCTGAAAATCTAACATGATATCTTCTAAATCAAATTATGATCATCAAGGACCACTCCAATGAATTTGCAAAGTTGCGCGTTGGATTAAAACAGCAGGCCCCTATTTTCCAGCCAAATATTAGTCACATTCTGCTACCCTACCCATGCTATAAATCCTTTAAATTACACTATTTCTTGTTTTAAAATTTAAAAAGGTGTGCACATAAAAAGAGCCACAAAAAGAATAGCACAACAACATATAAGACAAAGAAAGGAAAGAATTTTAGGGAACTCACAATCTGGAGTTTTATGGTCTTCCCATCCTGCTCAACAGTGCGTATTTTCTACAAAATATAGATATAAAATCAATATACATTAAACTTGAAAAAGTCAAAATCCTAAACGGAAACAGAGCCAAACTTACAAAGTCAACTCCAATTGTGCTGATGTAGCTCTCCAAGTATGAATCATCCTGCCAATAATAACACATAATTAAACAGTAGTTCCTTGCAGAAAGTTGTGTTAATGTGACAAAAGAACACCGAAACATAAGAACTCTGCATTCAAAACATTATAGAGCAGCTCAATAAAGGTACACATAAAACATTACTTAGCCAACAAGTACAAGGTTGAAAAAAAAAAACACAAGCACCCACACAAATGCATACCAAAGTTTGACAAAACAACTACAGAGGGATACGATGATTTGCACTTTTTTTCTATGCTGTCTTTATCTTAGGATCTTTTTGCTTTGAGAAGATATTTTCACAATTTACATCACACTTCTCCAGGACACATCAACAGTTTATTAATACCATGGAGCTTAAGGTTATATGAGATACATACATGATTTCTGTGAACATAAAAAAGCATAGCCTTGATAGAATTCAGCAATTCACATAGTTACCCCACCACAAATAACCCAATTGGCATGTTAAACACAAGACATACTAGTCAAGATGTGGAGAATAATTATCCATAGCAGATTACTTCAAAATGACACATAATTTCAATGAAAAACATACTGCAAAAACCAAAAGGCATTTGTTCCTTACCGCAAATCTCAAAAGGAGACATGATTTGCCAACTCCAGAATCTCCAATAAGCAGAAGTTTGAACAAATAATCACTGGAAAAGAAAAAAAAAAAATTCCAAATTATCATGAAGGATGATTACAGCAACGGACTAACAGAATCCCACATTCAGAATAAACCAATTAAAAACAAAAGGATACAAAACTCAAAGCACAAGCCTAGATTGAATTTGATATCCATACTAACTAAGAGAAAGACTATAGCTGCAATAGAAATTTCACTCAAAAAGCCAAAAAATATGGGTAACCAGTACCACCAAATGAACTATAGAAAATCACCCATGTGCAAAATGACTAATAAAAGAACTCAAATATGTTAAATGCCCCATTCCAAATACTTGTAATCACATGCTTGATAATTTATAAAATAAAAAAATAAAAACAAAAAAAGACACCAAAAATGTAGTTGATCATCAGATCGCAAGAAGATTGAATTTGTTTGTATTCATATCATGGCCACAAAAATGTAATACACAATCCAATGGTTTCAGATACAATATAATATAGGGCAGAGATGTAAGGTTGAGTACACATTTCACAGATACACATCAAAAAAGCGTATTGTGTGGCCAACAAAACAACATGCATCTAGGAAATAAGGAAACCTACTTGTGTTTGTCATTTACAGATGATGAACTATCACAAGCTTTATATACACAGAGTCTTGTCCAAAAACCAATACTAGGCATATATTACATAAAATAAGTGGCGCACTACATTAGAAACCTAGCAAACACCACTGCAGCAGCTTCCCAACAAGCTGTCAGGCATTTCAAATTTCAAACATGCTTGAACTTAGCATCTTCACATTTTCCTCATTCTCTCAAATTTGCAGATGACAGATAATAAGATAAAATAACATAATAATACCTATAAACCCAACCCACACAAAATTTTGAGGGAAAATATATAACAAAGTTTTGTGATTTTTAAAGAGGTTCAAAAAACCTGCTAGATCTATACAAAGATTATAAAGAAAGAAAGAAGATAACCGCTACATTAGTGAAATGAAGCAAGTGTATATCACTACCAAACAATGCCTTCCCAAAAACAGGTGTGATGACTTTGGTAACCAAACATAGAAAATATCTATTAATATAAACACACCATGGGCTTGTACTGTGTTTCTTAGCTTTTTCTCTCCAAAAATCATCTCATCCATTCATAGACCCATATAATAAAAATCACAAAATACATACATACATACATTTTTTTTTTCTTTTCCTATAAAAAAGACGATGAATCTAATTACTTACAGAATAGCAGAAAGAAAAACAGTGAAATTATAAGAAACAATTAATGCAACGCAACAGTGCCACAAATCACAATATATATCCAACCAAACATCCAGATCTACAACAATAACGCCAGATCTACATCAACCATCGCTAACAAAAGAGAACACAAACACAAGATCTCAAACAGAAACCAAAGAACCAAAAACATCAAACAATCATTTCATCAGATCCACCAAGATCGCCATAACCTAGCAATAATTCAAACCGCAGCATATCAACAATTAGAAACAAGAACAAGAATAGCATGGTTTCCAAGTGTCTTACTACTCCGGATTCATGGCGAAAGCGAAAGAACAGCTGCTTCACCGAGGATCAGAGTTTCCCAACGAGATTTCTCAACGGAGCTCCGCCGGGGATGAGAAATGCTCAAAATTAAGCGATGGAGCACCTCTGGAGCTTAGGGTTTGGAGAGAGAGAGAGAGAGAGAGAGAGAGAGAGGAACGAAGGAAGAGCAAAAGAGAACGATGGAATCGCGGAAGGAGATGGGCTATAAATAGATGCGACGTGGGAAGAGGAAAAGCCCACCGCGTTAGACGGAGGTGTGAAATTACGTAAGTAGCCCTCGAAGGAATCTAAAAATTACATTTTTTTTTTCTATTAAACCCTTGTATAAATTGATATTTTAAGTTGTTTATTTTTTATATATATATATAATAAACTATATAAGTTGAATAATTTCTTTCCTTTGTTTGTGGATAAAAGTGATGTTCCAAGATTGTTGCCACTCCAATTAAGCAATTTCCAAATGAAAAAAAAAGTGGAGTACAAATCTAATTAAATATTTGTAATTTATAAAATATTTCAAATAATTGTTTTAATTAATTCTATTTTAGATTTATTTTCATTTTTATTTTAAAAAAATTTTTTGAGGTATTTGGGTTTATTTATCCTCGCTCCTACTAGAGGTTGAACTATAAATAACGAAAATTGTGGTGGATTATTTTATTTGCAAAAGAATATTTTTGTGCTGTTTGTTGCCATGGTCTGAGCTGTCCGGTCCACAACATAAAGGGATTCAATTTTGACTCGTCTCTTAAACAGGGTTCACACATAACTTTGGAATAAAGTGAAAATTATGGTCTTCCTTAAAAGTTTACACTTTCTCGTGTAACACGTTGAACACATATATGTCTGATTCATTTCAAAGATTTTTCTTTAATACTAAAAGAACAGAAATTTCACAAACATTTGAATTTAGTAAAAAAAAATAATTAGAAAAGGATAAACCAGTTCAACAATTGGTATTCTGGAAGCTTTTTTTCTTGATTGGGGTGCCATGGGACCAAATTTAGGAACCTTTTGGTTGATCATCACCATTGACACGTCTTTGACCGAGATTGCCCATCCATTCCATCCCTTAACCAAAAACAAATCACCATCTAGAATTCCCTATTTCATTTGCACATTTGTATGTCTAGTTTCTTTGATGAGTTAATTTTTATGAGATTTTTCCATGTCTAAACTATTTATATTTACTACTTATTATTAATTCTATCCAATATCAAATAATAATAATATTTATATGATTTTTAAAAACCCATAAAAAAGAAATCCTATTATTAAAATTTAATTTTAACTATATATATATACTCACACTAAAAGCCACATGAAACAGAGAAACATTTGACTAGAAACTTTTTTTTTTACTGTGAAAAGAGTTAATAGACCACTGTTATATTGGTTGCAAGAGAGACTACCATCAGAAGCAGTGAAAAAACAATAAGAAATTCCCGAAAAATGTATAAACTAACAGATAAAACAACAGACTGCAAAAGCAAATAAGGTAGTAACAATCTAAGATGAAACATATATAATTACATTAACACCAAAAAAGTTTGAAAGGAAAAAATATCACATAAAGAATGTAGTAAAAGTCAGTTTGTTTGAAAGACGCTTTCTTGTGATCATGTAAAGCAGGATAATTATTATATCAGAAGGTTCAATTGCCAGACAAAAAGAAAAGCTTACTTTTCTTTACAAAAGTTTGCAGATTAATTAGATTTATTATAAGATTGAACACCTGGCAAAAGCTAAAATACAAGAAAACATTGCAGTTAACGCAGTGAAACCAAACAAACTTGTTTTGATAGATAACACCGTCAGGGAGGTTTCTTAATCAAAAGGGCAATTGGCTGGCAGAGGATTTGCTGTCTGGAAATCAATTCATATATTAATGCTATGAAAGCAAAGCCAAAGTAATCAACTAAAAGCAATCCTCCATAAATAACAGTTATGGTAATGCATGTTCCAGCATGATCCAATGGGAAATTGCATATAGACCCCTTTGAACAGTTTATAATTGCATATACACTCCTACTTAAAAAAAACATATTTGCCTGTGTTTGTATAGTTTTGACCAAATGGATGTATCTTTAAGTATAGAAGCAAATAGGATTTTTATGTGGATATACACCCAATTATGCACACTTCTGTGAGAGGTATACACACAATTACCTAAAATAAGCAATAACAATAGTACAAATAATTAAGTTCCTGATTATGACACTTTCAGTATGTATTTTCAGATTGCATGGAAGAGTATGGGCATGTATAATTGATAATGGCTATGTATAAAAAATTAATGGTTGAAGTTTCATTACCTACGGAGAAGTGCATTTGAATTTGATCCAGATCAAACAGATGCTACTGGTTCCAGCAACTCACATTCAAAATTGGTGTGCTCCAAGAAGGGTCCCAGTCTCACCAGCTTTGGAATCATGATGTTGTTTCTGAATGCACACACAACTGGATTGTCCCACTGCAATAGCACCCCCACAAGGTTGGCACGGATTGTTAATGGGAAAATCCGAGGGCCATCTCTCCAGACTGTAATCTCTGAGAGCTTTATCTATGCTTTCTGGTCCATTCTTGATTGCACCTGCGAGCTTTCTTGATAGAACAATGGCATCTTCTAAAGCACAACAAGCGCCTTGACCGAGATTTGGTGTCATAGGATGCCAAGCATCACCAACTACCACAACATTGTCTGTAGTAGCTGGTGGGCTTAAGCCTGGCCAAAGCCACCGATCGACAAGTGGTGTCTTGATAACAACATCGTCAGGGGTTTTGTGAATGACATCTAAGAGCTCCCGAGGCCAATTACTCACCAGCATTATGGCCTCTTTCTTCAGAAGAGCTGGATCAGTGATCTTTGGCCCTAGCACAGAATGAAAAATTTTAAATGCTTGGTAGGAAGAATATCTTTCAGGTAATATAATAGAGTACAGAAAGCAGTGAAAATAAATTAGAGAGCAACCAAATATGGAGACAACAAAAAGCAACCTATAAAAGTCCACTGAGAAGTTAATGTTGCTAGGCAGAATCTGACATATCATTTAATCAAATCTGTGGACAACTGTCAGGAATAACAACCTATATATGAACTATCGGACAAATGCTCTTGATATTTGGGATTAATATGACTTGCAACATAGACTCGTTTCCTTAACATACAGCAAGAACTTGATAATGTTTCCAACTAAACAAAGATCATGATCTTTCAATGTGATCTGTTATGCAAGACAATTAGACTTCCAGATAATAGAGAATTGATCAAGACAGCTAATAACTTTCTGTTTCTGAAACAGCTGAGAAAATATTAGAGACATTTTCAACTATAACTCAAGAATAAACAAAAACCTGGAGTGGGGCGGTTGAAACAGATGAACCAATAGACTTTTGTAGTAGAAACTGGGACATAACCTGCCCGCAAGCCTCTTCCATAAATATAATTAACTTTTTGTTTGAATGGTTGTCCTTCAGGATAGAGTGCAAGGCCTCGGAATGCACAATGGCCAACATAGTTAGGTCCTGCAAATCCCATCCATTTTGCTATTGGTGAGCGCACACCATCACAACCAATCACAATCTGTCACCAAGAGTAGCAAGAAAATTATTTTGTTGTCCATGACACCAATAATAAAAAAAAAAAGTAAGATATTGCATTTAACTTGAAATATTTATACAAAGAGTCTAGTTAAATGACATACGTGGTTCTCAGAAAATCCAATAAAAGGCAAAATCTAGCAAATAAATCCATCATATAACATTATCTGCAAGGGAAAGATTCATACGGTCAACCCAAAATAGTTGGGACTAACAGCTTCTTCTTCTTCTACTTCTTCTTGAGATAACAATACCCATTCACAAATCAGATTGCCTTTCAGTCTTAAAAGATCCATTACCATCGATTGTAACAACAGTCTTGTAGGATTCTCCTGGTATGAGACATATATAATGGAACTAAACTGTGACTGCCCTGACAAACCAATTTTGTGAGCATTCTTAAATGGGTACAGACATACAGTCCAACAGATAGTACGAATCTCATAATTCCAAATGCCCATGCAACCCCACCTTCTTGAATTTGCTTTCCTGCTTTTGAAAAATTCTAAGTTATTTCCAAAGAATTCTGCGATCTGGTTTCTCCATAGTAAGTTAAGTGACACTTGTCGGGTTTACATTCCATCACAACTACAAAAGTCTAGCATCAACAATTGTGAGGGATTCAGGCACCATCTTCTCATTCATTACTATAAGTTCAAAATTCATCCAATCCCACAAATTAGCCAGTGATCATTTCAAATCAGTTTCTAAGATTTATAACAACTAATAAGCAAAATTCTCTGGACCACCTAGTGTATTTTAGACAAGCACCGCAAGAAAACAAGGTGATATAATAAGCAAAAACAAAGCAATTGTGTGTTAGTGTATTCTGATAGAGCACTGCCTGTAATATGCCTACACAATGGATTACTTGCTAATCAATAGAACACCACAATCACCTTTGCAAGTATTTTGTTGCCATTATCAAGTTCCAGCAAAGTTTCATCCATCCCCTGCTTCTCGATTTTCCTCACTCTTGACGAGAAAGATATTGCACCAGCGGGCAAACGACTAGCAAGAGTCTCCAACAGCAGCCTTCTTTCAACAGCTCGAACTTCTTGCCTGCTTTCCATCCATGTTTAGATCGCACTACATGAGAAAATCAAACAAATTCCTACTAAAATCAAACTACTTGGTTTACCCAGGAGCCTCCTCTTCAAACATGAACGATCGCAGCTCTCTCCCATCCTCCGATCTCATCACCATCCTGCAAACAGCTGACGCCATTAACAACATCAGAGAAAAAAAAAATCCAAAAGAAAAACAGTAAACAAGATAAAATTGCAGAATTAGGGATTCTAATCACCCCTGAATCGGGATGAATTGGCTCCTGAGCTCATCCCCAACTCCAATAGCATCCAAAACTCGCCACCCATTCTTGAAAAGCGTCAGCGATGTCCCTCCCGTCCGAAGCGATTCCCCCTGCTCCAGCACCAGCGAGCGAACACCCAACCTACTCCCATGATCCAAACTCATAAACCCTAACACAAAAATTTCAAAAGCCAAAGGATGAGGACAAGACCTATGAAGAGAGAGAGCGGTGGCGAGGCCGGCAATCCCGCCACCAACGATGACAACCTCCTCCCGCCGCGCATCGGTTCCAAGCCCGGCTTTCAAGGTGAAACCTAGCCGAATCGCTTGCCTCCTAGATCCAGAATGAGATGGAGATGAGGAGAAAAGGAGAGCGGAGGCCATCGCCGCCATGGACGAGGAGCTCTGGGTGTATCGAAGGTGAAGCAATGGGTGGAAAGGAGGGAAGGGTTTGTATGGAAGCCATGGAAAACGAGAGGCTGAGGAGCAGCGACGATGAGCTTCAGTGCTTCTTCGATCGTTGTGTGATGTGGCGTTTCTTTTGTTTTTCACTGATGATTTGGCGCCTTTGATTTGATGGCGGTTTTCTTATATAGTTCGTCAAATTACACATTAGTCCCTGTATTTTTTTTTTTTATACTCATTTTAAAACCGAATTTAATATTTTTATTTATTTTATTTTTTTGGGGAACATAGAAAAAACATATACCCGAAGGGCTTTTGGTGTAGCGACACTGGCACTCCTATGAGAAGAATATGTTGCGGGATGCTTATTGCCCTAGTTGTGGAGTAGACTTTCAGCTCAATTTTTATCAATTTGAGGAGAGAGTTTATAAATGGGGACTTATTGTCTTATTATGTAAGTACTTAAAAAATATTAAGTTAATTTTTTAAAAATAGATTAATTAAGGTTAAAAAAATAAATCCTAGTGAGTTATTTTCTTCAATTTTGTTTATTTATTCTATTTTAGAGTTTTTTTTAAATTTTTTTACTTGTCCATTTAAACAATTTATGAATCATTAAATATTATTTTTCTAAATTTACCTTTTATATACCCCTACAATTTTCAATAAATATATTCAACTACATATTTATTAAATTATATTTTAAATATAATTAATTTTAAAAAAAATTATAAATTTATAAATTTTTTTAATTAATTTTAACCTATTTTTTTAATTTATATGAATTAGTTAAAATACACGACAGAGAGAATATTATTTAAAAAAAAACGTTTTTAATCACAATATTCAAATATTGTGGTGAATTGGCAATGCCTATAAATAAATAAATAAAAGAAGAAGAAGAAAAAAAAGAAAATTAGATTTATGATACAAATTATTTAATATTTCAAATTAAAAAATTAGAGAGCTATAAATGATTTCTAGCAAGAGCCTTGCAGCAGAGCTTTGGCAATGGAGAATCGCAATGCCATCACGAGTGGCCAAAGAGAAAACTTGGGCTTCGCTCTGGAGAATCCCTTCAGCTTCAAGGTTGGCCAAGTCTTCACGGGTTTTGGCGTGGGATGCGGGGTTGGTATCGGCGTCGGTCGCCCTATATACTTAGGTACTTCTTTCATCTCATCACTCCAAGTTCAATTCATCGGAAAAGATGGATCTTGGTGGGTTTTTTAATGGGAAAGACAAAGATGGCAAGGAGGGATCAAAATCCAGTGCTAGTGGCTCAAGTTGGCATTTTTTTAAAAATTTATAAGTCTTTGTTTCTTAGAAGCATTTTCACAAACAGTTTATGTGCATGAAGTTTTGAGTTTGTGCAAGCGCATGAATTTTATTTGTTTGTATATTATCTTATTTTTTTAGATTTATATTCCAGTTGTGATGTTCTTTAGATTTATTGAAGGCTTTAGCAGTACTGGTGGAGATTTCATTCAGGATTTTTGGGTTATCAGTTGGTGTTGCAGTTGATACTTAAGACCTTTCTTGGATCACTATTAATTCAATTGTTTGCTGGTTTATATTTTGGATTCTGTGCTGATATAGAAGTCTTAAAATTATCGATCTTGTAGCTCACCATGAAAACGATATTCAGGTTATGCATGAAGTAATGAAAAACTTAAGCATTATTCTCAACCAAGCCATTAAGAGAATGAAATATCAGTTATAAATTGTTTCTTATATAAACAAAAAGAAAAAATTATTATTGAAATTTTCATATGTGGTTCTGAATTTTGTTATTAAGATTTTCTCCTGCAAATTTTCATCTACGGCATTTATTAGGTGCTATACCAATGGTGCAACAAGTCTTGACTGCGACAAGAGGTGCTACAGATGTTCTCTCCGGTGTCGGAAGACATGTTAATGGTTCTGTATGGCCTTTCTTGTTATGTTTACATGCCTAATTATTGCACGACTACTGGTGTCTGTTCATCACACTATTGATTTACTTGCCAATCAGCTAAAAAAATTCGGAGTGAAAAACGTTGAAGCAGGTGTTGGATGCGGTGTTGGGTTCGGCCATGGTTTTGGAATAGGTAAGTCTTTTCTGTTGACATTTGTAAGTCAAGAATATATACTATACATTATTTTCTTATGTTCATGCTTTGATGTTCACATTTTACCTTGTGTACCAAAATCAGTTTTTTTTTAAAAAAAACACTAGAACCATCTCCTAATTGTGGCTCCTTTCTAAATGATCTGGGATGATGCTAGTGGAATAAAGTCATTAGCTTATTTGTTACCACATTCACTATTGCCCCTTTCTCTCGTGCGCTCACATTAACTAGTCTATATATGTTGATGTGGATGGAATGGTGTGATTCTTTGTTCTCCAACTGCAGGACTTGCCTTGAAGCCTGGAGTTATTCAGCGGGTTCAATCTTCCATTGCTGTATGTTGATAACTGATGATTGATCTTTCTCATTAATTTTATAGATCCCTTCTAACACTACTTTATTTATCCTTTAGCTAACAATGGCTAAAATCATGATGCGTTTGGGAATTGCTCCCAAGATCCCTTCAATTCAGAATATCATGCCTGGGTCATTTCCTAGCAATAGTTTGTTAAGTGGGGCCTCAGATAAAAGTGTTAAATCCTCAATTGGCAGTGTACTAAATTTGGGAACAAAAACTACTGGAAGTACACAGCAGCATTTACTAAGTGATAGCCCCCACCAGGAATCTATAAGTAGTTCTCCTGAATCAAAAGAAACATCAAGCCTATTTGGAAGCAGGTCTGTAAAGGTTATCAATGAATTCTTACAGAATCCAGTTCTCAACAAGGAAGAAACAGAGGTCAGTGAATTGGTAAGTGGCAGGAGTTGCTTATGTTATTTACAAACAGTCATATATAAGATATTTGCTTAATTAACTTACTTTCCTCCAGTGCTTCACTGAATTTTGATCTGTTTCCTAATAAACAACCCTTTGCATGATATGATTATGGTAACTCCCAGAAGTGACAAATTCACAGGTGAAGCATTGCCCATAAAATTTTAAGCCAAGTTAAACAATTCCCCTAATGCAAAACTATCATTCCCTAGATGGTCATGGGGCAATGGTGAATGCCATAGTGTCCTGAAAAGGGCAAGGTTGCTTGTTTCATCTGTAATTTATATTTGTTCAAAGTACAAACTACCACTGAGATGACAATTTATTAGTTACCAAAACAACTTATGTATTTCTTCAAATTGACTGCAAACTTACTTCTACCAATAAATATGCATCACTAGAATGTTATGATTTACCTTTATCAAGTACAATAATTCTGAATATTCAAATAAAAGGCCAATTTATCATTGTTGCTTTTCATTTGCCATCGGATGAATAAATGTGGTCAACTTGAGATGAAGGATCTCACTATTTGGTGTAAATGATTAACATACAAGTTCAGTCAGTTGATTATTCATTTTCTTTTTTTAGCTTTTATTTGATATCTGTAAACAGAAGTTGTGAATTAAAAAATTTTACAAAATGTCTTCATTAGTCAGAGTTAATAACTTTTTGCAGTTGACTTCTGTAATGTGAACTATGCTTGTTAATGTTTCTTACAGGCTGAAAATCTTCATGCTCAGAATAATGTTCTTCAAATGGTAGGTTCACGGCTATTATCCTCACTTGTCTTTTATAAGCAAATTCTATAAACAATCTAATACACATGAATTTCTTATGGTATTAGTTGCTTAAACATCAACAAGTGATCGAACAATTGATAGAGGAGAATCAGATGCTGCGCCGTGTACTTACTGAAGACTTGCATGTTCAACCTAGCAAGTTGTGCTCTAGTAGGGAGATTAAGAAGGGAACAAACTACCAATGTCCTGACTGTTTTGAATGCCGCAGAAGAGAAAGAAAATCAGCAAGGTAATAGAGTTACACACTGCCCAAATTTCTTATTAACCAAAGGTGAGATCTCTATCCCACGGCAAGACAATGATGAGAAGAATTAAGAAAACTATGTCTGATGTTGTTTGCCCTTACTGAGATAGTGTGAAGTAGATTGATTGCTGAGGTATATTTTATGGTAAAGAGAATAAGGCCATTTTCCTCATTCAATTTGTCCTGTCTTGCTTTATTCAAGGATTTAAATTTTTTGTTATTTCCATTATGAAAAAATTATAGTTATGTTGCATAACTGAAACAATACTTGTACAAAATACACTTTTGAGTTTTCGATGGAGAAATTTTCTGTGGCTGTTTAAAAGAAGTGATTAGCTGGTTGGTATTTATCAACTCCAGGGCTGTGTATAAGATCATAGAATGTGTTGTCTTGTATCTTTCATTTGGTCCAACACAATTACAACTTGAAAGTAGTCTGCAAACAAACATATTCATGTATCATTTTTTATTTGTTGACCTAGTTTTTTCATACAGTTTTAGTCTGATGTTGTGCATTTACGGACAAAATAATTTTCTTTTGCTTTTTGGTTCTTTTCAGTTATTTTCTTTCAATCCAAAATCATGGAATGATTTGTTCTTGGTTTCTTTTGTTTTCCTTCAAACCATGACATGTCTCCGTGAATCTAGGGTTTTGAATTATGTATGTCAATTGTTCATTGTTACTTGAAAACCATTTATTCAATGTTCAAGAATCAAATTCCATGCAGGAGTGGATATTTTTGCTAGTATTTATCACTTATTCACATGGTTCCAGCTAGGGTTTTGACATTTGCACATTAGGCTATCTTTTGCATAGATACCCTTGTGAAACCTACTAATTGTATATTCACCCTTGTACAATTTTACAAACCAGGATTCTCAAAGGTGTTAAGGCAGGGAATAAAGCTTTACTGAGGATAATTATAAAGTTTACAGGGGTATATATGCAACCAAAAAAAACCCATATTATTTAGCTAGTTTGGTGTTTATTTAAACATCTTACCAATTATCCCTCAAATAAAATACCAGTATTTAATTATCCAAAAGACTAAGTCAGAAGGGATCAATCATGGCAACTAATTAACAATAATAAATGGTCGGTGATTTAAAATTATATACATATGCTTATCATTATTTTTGAATATTATTGCTAAATATTTGTAGTTTATTTGCAAAACTTATGTCTTGGGAAGGATGTCTATAAAATTGATTCTTTGAAACATGCAATATTAATTATAAAATGCTAAAAAAAATGCATGTAATTGTTTCTAGTATTGATTTCATATCACTTAATTAAATAAATATCTATGTGATATGTGAATAATCTTATACTAATAACATCACCTATATTTTATTGAAGTCAAATATAAACCTTTATTTTTCTTATACGTTACCAAACTATTCCAAATAACAAATAAGGAAACAAATACATACAAAACTTATTTATAAATTTGTATTCCTTTGTATATAAGTAGTGAATGTCTTCTTATTTTTCTACTTTTGTTGGTTGTGCAACTTGTTTTTTTCCATTTATTATAAAAGAATTTTTGTTTTCAATTGAGAGAGAGAGAGAGAGAGAATATGACCACAAAAGGATCACATTTAAAAAAAAACACATTATATATATATATATATATATATATATATATATATATATATATATATATATATATATATATATATATATATATATATATATATTTTTTTTAAAAATTTTTTAATAAAATAGATAAACTATAAATTTATTGAAAAAATTAGACAAATATAATAAACAAGATACAAGAAAATAGTGAAGGCAACACTAGGGCCATCACCAGTAATGATGCACCACCTAAACGTACTAAACAGGAAACAAAGCTACCAAACAAAAAAACAAAGATTAAAAAACACAGTTTTGAAAACGAAAGTCCACCATAAAGTGACAAAAAGTTTTCATCGGCTGACAAGTAGGAAACGAGTCTATGTTGCAAGTCATATTGCTCTCAGCTGGTAGGAGATAGATGATGGAGAACGCTTCAGCTTTTGGACCAAATCAAGAGGTATTTGTTTGCTTCTTCAGAAATAATAATGTTTTTTTAATATACCCCTCTAAAAAAATAAGAAATTGTTTACATACCTATATAATTGTTTATAATTATATAAATAATTATTCGCAAATAAAATCTCTAAAACACCACCACGTATCATCAACTCCACCCACTCAAAAATATCATATTTATAACCAAATATATATATATATATATATATATATATATATATATATATATATTTTGACAGTAGTAAAGCAAAAATATTAAAAAATAAATATACTAAATGTTATTACACTGTTTTTTTATATACCCAATAGAAAGGTGTTTTGAAAATAAAATACGATGAAAAACAAAAACCACTCCAATCAGTCTAAAACCAACTCTTATATTGGAAGTACAATTCTTTTTTTTTTTCCCTACTAAGGGAGAAGTTGAAACATCTAATTAACCCTTTTACAAAATAAATAAATAAATAAATAAATTTATTAAACTGTGATGCCAAACAAAGCAAGCAAACTGATATATGAAACGGCAATGTCATGTAGAAAAGAAAAGAAAAGAAATTTAACAGTGACTTCAAACACTTGATAATCTTGGACGAAAAGATCCTTTCATAGATAGTCATACTGTACCAATTGAACCAATTGTTTAAAGGTTCCACACACTCATTGTTTTGGGGGTAAAAATAAAACCTCCTCAATATCGTCATCTCAAAGTCAGTGAATTGGGTCGGCAGTGGGGGTAGAAAATGATGATTATCAATATTATTCCAATCAATGGAGTTATATAAGTCCATGAGTCTGCTAGCAAAACAATTCTTGCTTAGAGTTTTTTGAAATAAATAAACTCGCGAATCATAGTTACCTGGATAATTATAATGAGGGAACAAGTGGTGGAAGCCGAGATCAACAAGAACAAAGCAAGTGAAAGTCTCGGCAAAATCAGCGCGGTTTCTGAGAGGTTGTTTAACAGATATTTGAAGACAAAGGGTGTCCGTCTACAATGTCTATATGCACTCGCCTTTTTCTCGTAATCCTTTAAAATGGGGAGGAATTCTTCGTAGGATTGCCCGGATGAAGTTACTGGATGAGCTTAGTGATAACTTTGTTCCGTAAGAGATGAGACATGATTTCCAAGAGATTCAACCTCCTCCCTCCTCCTCCTCCTCCCTGCTGATGATGTTCCTTATGGTATCGCTTATTTCATCATCGGAATCAAGCATAAGTTATTTGACTTGTTACTTCATCATCATCATCATCATCATCGCGATCAACCACGGTGGTGCCTGGAGTCAGGGTCTCGAGTCTCAGTGCAATAATGGACAAGAAGCGCTTGATGAAAACCCAAAGGAAGACGGAAAGGAGATCACGAACGATAACTAAAAAGAGCAGGACCATGATGCCACATAGTACAAGGAGGAGTCCAAAGATAAATAGTTTCAACTCATAGATGACATCCATGCTTCTTAATTAATTAGCACTTCTTAATTTGTTTGATTTTTGCTATATATGCATTAATGGAGCACGGGAGGGAAGCTATTCCCAGAGCTACAACTCTAATTCAGCAGATCTACAGCTCTGTGAGCTTCTTTTATCCATTTGTTGCTTTGTTCTGAAGATTTCTATTCCTGTTCTGTTGATTTGATTGAAGAACGATTCTATTGTTGTGTTGTTGGTAATGGTTGAGATTTAAATTCCTGAAGGTTGAATTGGTGCTGAGTATGAAATTCATATATGTTTAGTTGATTGAGAATGTTAGCTTTGTGATTGAGATCTGTTAATCTGTGATTTCAATTGAGCTTCAATCCATTGTTCATAACAGCATGATATATTTGTCTTCGTAAAGAGGGCTCTTTTTTTTTATGGGGTTTGTTTCATTGTGGTGCTAAAGCATAAATTTTTCTGTACATATGTGTTTAGTATCAATGTCGAATTTTTAGTCCATCTTTTAGGGTTAGGGGAGTATATGGATGCAGTATAAAAAATGGAATATCTTTCTCTGTGTTTTAGAAGCTTAAGTTTAATACTATGATTATGTGAGCTGTAGTCTACAATACAACAGAAGCAACCTTTTTACTTTATTTCAATGAGGTATATGTGTTGAATGAGGTATATGTTGCCTTAATTTTGCTAATATTCTTTTTTTCATTTATTTTCTGTTATTTTGTGTTACAAATTGTGAGATGATATTAATTTCTCAAGCAGTTCAAGACAAAATTCTGTTCATGATCAATCACATCTTGTTATGGCTGACAGGAGAGACTGCAAGCAGCTGCGGAAAAGTTTTGAATCTAAGTCACATGCGCGGGACAAGTCGGCAGAGAATATGATCATTGGGCGGAGGAATGAAAAGAAGCAGAGAGAGTCTTGGCCTGGATCTGAGTTGCAGGGAGCTCTGGTGATCGGAACAGAAGGTAGGTGTTTCCTTCCATTTATCTTACTGTTTTCATTGTATGTGAACTCTATTGTTGGTTGATTTGTCTCTGTCATCTGTGGATTTATCTGGTGATTTGTTCTGGGATGATGAATCTTTATTAGATCTGGAGTGAAGGTTTAACATAGATGGATATGCATGATTGAGTGGTGAACTCTTAAGGAATTACAGTTTATTTCTGATATCTCTTTGAGTGCTTAATAAATTCATCATACATTTCCACAACAAATATGGATCGTAAAGCAAAAGAATTCTACTGTGGTTCTCAAAGAGCAGTACTACGCCTGGTTTGCACAGTACATGGTTATGAAAAGGTCTGGAATCATGGGTCTTCAGCATGATATTTATTATTTCAGTTGTAAAAAGAACTTGTCTTGCACATCGAATTTTGTATTACTGATCAAAATATTTTTGGCAAAGCAAGCATCAAATCAAATTTCCATGATCTTTATCTGAAGTCTTTCCTTTTCTTTTCTCTGTATGAATATATGAATTGGGCTGTGTGTGTGTGTGTGTGTGAACTTCTGATAGCCATCCATATGGTGTATTCTATGCAATGCATCTTCAAACCAAGTTGGGACTGGTGATGCTATGGTCCAGCATGGTGCTGAAGTCAGTTCGGTCATGTCCTCATTTTCTGTTGCTGCTACTGCTTCAGAATTGCACATGGAAGCATCAAATATGTCATCACGATTCATTTGTGTTTGCCATTTTTGGATTAACTCTTACTTTAGATCGGCATGCTGATTCATGTTCTTTTCATCTGGTTATAGGAAATTGGAGCCTGTTGTGCTTCTATCACCTGTCACTACTGTGGAACGGTTAGGAACAACGGTATCTGAATCACTATTAACTGCCAGGGAGGCATTAGAAAAGTACCAGCTAGTGGCAGAAAAGGTATAGTCTTTGGAGATTTCTGTGATCTTTTTTCATTTCCTGTAATATATTTCGTCCAATTATCTTAACTCTTATTTCTCTTGTGGATGATTCCGACTTCATTTAAATTTTTTTTTTTTTTGAATTAAATGTGGATAAACCACAGATTTATTAAGCTAAAACGATAGTACAAAGATAAAGCCATCGCTCACCAGAGGTGAGGAGGAGTAGGGAAATAAGAAAAAAGCAGTGCAAGTAGAGAAATAAGCTAAGTAAACGGAAGGAGCCGTCTGGCAACTCAGGTCTACTTAGACAAATGTGGAGAAGCAAATACTCCTAAACAGAACCAAGGTCAAGAGTGCCAGCGGAGGAGGAATCTCTGGCGCTGAGGAAGTTGAGAGAACGCTTAATTTTCTGAGAGGCTTCGTTAAGGGCTTGCTGATGTTTGTCTGCAGCAGTAGAAATCCAAGATAAAAGCATGTTAACAGATTTAAAAATAATGACTTGCTGCGATAAAGCATTCAAATGAAAAATACGATTGTTTCTTTCGATCCAGATATTCCACAAAACAGCACGGGAAATGAGATCCCAAAGGATTTGATACTGGGGGTTGATGGATGATAACCAGTTCGTCCAGAGTGAGGGAATAGATTGTGGAAGATGGATGAAGGCTAAAGCTTGGGAGAAAAAAACCCAGATGCGTTTGGAAAATTCACAGTTAAGAAAAAGGTGATTCAGGTTTTCAGAAGCATTGTGACAGAGGACACAGGTGTCAGATAAATTGTAGGAAATACACCTTTTCGAGAATAGGTTAGCAAGAGTAAGAATTTTGTCTTCCCCAGCGAGCCAGCAAAAAAGAGTGATTTTGCTAGGGCATCGAATTTTCCAGAAAGAGGAATAAAGCTTGCTTCGTAAACCACCATCAATAAGAAATTTGTAGAATGATTTTACGGAGAAATTTCCACTTTTTTTCAAGGATCCAAAGAGGGAGTGTCATCCGAGAAGTGGAGCGATCGGGAATAATTTCTAAAAGAGAGGTTAACGAGCCAGGGAGGGTCCTGGGGAGAAAAAGGATCTCCGGGTTTTTAGATGTAGGAAGAATTGTCCGACTGGATATCCGAGGAGTTAAGCATCGGGAGAAAAAGGTCCGCCAGAGATCTTTGAGGAGAATCCCGTATACCAGGGTCAAAACCAGAGGGAGGTGTTAGCACCACTTCTGATAGATTTTTTTCAAGCAAGAGCGGAAGGCGGGCAGGATGGAGGTGACACCTGCCCAGAAATACGATTTATTTCTGGGAGGAGGGTGGGACAGGAGCCCATTTGGATCGCTTGGGGAATAGTTGGAATGAATGATTTTGGCCAAGCAATTGTTAGGATGACAGGAGAATTTCCACCACCATTTCCCAAGCAAGGCAAGATTGAAATCATAAATATTGAGGATTCCCCAGCCTCCCATGTTGCGAGGTCTAGTTATCCTGTTCCAAGCAATTAATCTGATTCCTCTCGGGCCCAGGTCAGGGCCTTTCCAAAGGAAGTCTCTACGAATCTTGTCAATTTCTTTAATCACCCAGATAGGTAGTTTGAAGACCGACATCCAATAGACAGAGACAGTAGAGAGAATAGAATTGATGAGAGTAAGGCGGCCCCCAAGGGATAAATATTTGGCTTTCCAAGGAGTTAGTCTAGAACGAACCATACTAATCAGGTTAACCCAGTCTAGACGTCTTGGACGCCGGCCAGAGAGAGGAATCCCAAGGTAAGTTATAGGAAGACAATTTCTGGAGCAGTTTAGGATTGACGCTGAGGATTCATGTGGTTGGTAGCCAAAGTTGGTTGAATACAAGCAACTTTTCGAGAAGTTAATGGATAACCCAGATGACCCCTCAAATAGATAAAGGATAAGTTTGATGATTTGAAGGTCCTCTTGACCTCTAGCAGAGAATATAAGAAGGTCATCAGCATATTGGAAATTACAAATATTAACCGACTGATTTAAGGGGACACCCACAAGGACTTTGGAATTAAGCGCGTGATGAAACATAGCGCTCAGAACGTCAGTAGCAATAGCAAAAAGGAGAGGGGACAGAGGATCGCCTTGTCTTAGTCCCCGTTTGCATCTGATATAACCCTGAATGCTACCATTAATGATGAATTGGGATTTGGCAGTGCTCAGAATAATGTGAATCCAAGATAGCCATTTCGCTCCAAAACCTCTTGCAGCAAGAATTTCTAGGAGGAAATTCCAATCTAAAGAATCAAAGGCTTTAGCAAAGTCAACTTTGAAGGCGTACCCAAGAGATTTCTTTTTCTGCAAGTTGAAAATGATTTCTTGGGCCCCAACAATATTGTCCGCGATGCATCTACCTTTGATAAAGCCAGATTGCGATTCATCCACAAGGTCGTTAATAACATTACTAAGTCTGTTGGCAAGGAGCTTGGAAATGATTTTACAAGTAGAATTGATTAGACTGATAGGTCTAAAAGTCCTGCAATGTCCGAGGAGAATTATTCTTAGCAATGAGAGCAATGTTGATCCAGTTAATACGCTCAAGGTTTAATGAGCCATCGAAAAAATCACTACAGAGAGTGACAATGGAATCCTGAAGAAGGTCCCAGTGATTTTGAAAGAAAAGGATAGGAAATCCATCTGGACCTGGGGTTTTGTCAGGATTAAGGTCAAAGACAGCTTTTTTAATCTCATCGAGGGAGAAAGGGATTTCTAGAAGGGAGAGATCGATGCTTTCTTTAAATTCAAAGAGGAAATGCCAGTCGATAAGGAATCTATTGGTGATGGGGGTTCCAATG
Organism: Dioscorea cayenensis subsp. rotundata; assembly: GCF_009730915.1. NCBI lineage: Eukaryota > Viridiplantae > Streptophyta > Magnoliopsida > Dioscoreales > Dioscoreaceae > Dioscorea > Dioscorea cayenensis. The sequence goes on along the minus strand of NC_052486.1, from coordinate 22,529,031 downwards.
AGGGAGCGATGAAATTGATCAAATTGGCAGAATTTTCACGGACCATTTTCGCTCCCTCGGTCGATAAGGTTTTTCCGACCACCACCCTCGGTCGTCGTCGTCGTCACTAGCTCTCTCTCTTTCTCTTGCTTCATCCACTTCTTCTTCAGCACCTCATTCTGTGCTCTCTTCTTCATCACCGGCAACCCCGTCACCGGTAAACCCATCATCGACAAGCTTCTTCTTCACGCCCCCATTTCCACAAAAAAAGAGGCCGGCCACCATCCTCTTGCAAGTCATCGACGTCGGCCACCTCATCTCCGTTGCCATCAACCCTCTCTCCACTCTTCCCTTGGAATTAAACTTTTACATTTTCCAATACTTCTCATTCCAGGGTTCAAAGTCGTCCTCACAGTGCTTGTAAACTCGTTGGTAAATCAGAGACTGAGATTGCATGCCACCCAAATTTTTCTCAAAACTCAGGCTTCTTCCCGGAATGAAGGTTCTCAAAACACAAAAATCTAGAAGAGCATATTTCCAAACAACAAGAAGACAGAGAAGCATACTTCTCTCATTCCAACACAAAGATTGAAGAGCATCTTTCTCATTCCAAGAAAGCATTTTGCTCGGGCCCGCCTCATTTGAAATATATATATATATATATATATTTCTCTACACAGCCAAAACAAACAAACAAACAAACAAACAAACTGGACCCCGCCATTATATATATATTATTATTATTAGCCACAAAGTGGTAGACAGCCAAGGTTCATGATGGTGACCACTTTAAACGTGTGAATTTTTTTATTATTATTATTATTATTAAAAAAAATGGATGTTTTTGGATCCACTGTTGCTCGTGCTGAAGGAACTTGCCTCCGGGCTTTTCTTGCAGGGGATCGAGTACTCGCCTTCCCGATTTTTCTTACGTGCTTCCACCGTCGCTCGCCTCGTTGTTTCTTCACCGGCTCCACCTCTTCTTCCAACACCTCACTATACACTGACTTCTCCTACTCCACTGTCTCCTGCAGATCAGCAGTTTTTAGCTATGATTCTGGGCAGTCCCAGATCCCTATCCGTGCGACTCCATCTCTTCTACTGGACATGCAACTTCCACTCAGGTTGCTCCATCTGCTTCAAGTAGTCTCTGTCCTCTCTGGCTTCTTGACTCTGGTGCTTCTCTCCACATGACCCCACGATGCTACCCATCCGCACCATTCCCATTCACCATCTCACGTCACCCGTGTTCGCGACCGCTGATGGCACACTTCTTCCCTATTTCCTCCACCGGTCATTTCTCTTCTAGTGATTTTTTTCAATTCCTTCGATCTCTCATATTCCTCGCTTTATCCATGAATCTTATATCTGTTAGCCAGCTTACTGATCATGATTGTCAAGTTATCTTTGACCGTATCTCGTGTCGTGTGCAGGATCGTAGTGGGACGGTGATTGGAACTGGTCGTCGTCAAAATGGAGTTTATGCGTTGGATTCCCTTCGTCTTCCATCATCACCGAACACTGTTCATCATTGTTATCTCGGTGTTCGGTCTCATCATAAGTGGCATCATCGTCTTGGCCACTTATGTCCATCTCGTATGTCATCCCTTTCGTCATGGCGTTTTAGGAGCTGTCTCTCCTCCTTCTGATGTCGTCTGTCTTGGATGTAAACTTGGTAAGCAACTCCAACGTCCTTATCCTTTGAGTGTGTCTCAGACTTCTGCTCCTTTCGAACTTATTCACTCTGATGTTTGGGGTCCCGCTCCCTTTGTCTCTAAAGGTGGTCATCGCTATTATGTTCTTTTTATAGATGACTACACTCGATTCACCTGGCTTTATCTTAGCCTCACCGTAGCCAGTTATTGTCTATTTATCGCTCTTTTTCTACTATGATGCACACCCAGTTCTCTGCCTCTATTAAGACATTTCGGTCTGACTCTGGTGGTGAGTACACCTCTCACGCTTTTCGTGCCTTTTTGTCTTCTGAAGGCACATTACCTCAGTTATCTTGTCCTGGGGCTCATCCTCAGAATGGGGTCGCTGAACGTAAGCATCGTCACTTCTTAGAGACGACACGTGCTCTTCTTCTAGGTGCTTTTCTTCCCTCATTTTTGAGTTTGAAGCTATCGACCTGCAGTTTATCTCATTAACCTACAACCCTCCTCTCACCTTAATGGTCGTAGTCCGGGTGAGTGTCTTCATCAGTCACTCCCACGCTATGATCATCTTCGTGTTTTTGGTTGTCGATGCTTTGTTTTACTTTCACCTCGGGAGAGAACAAAGCTAACGTGACCCGATGCATTTCATGTGTTTTTCTAGGATATAGCCTTGAGCATAAAGGCTATCGTTGTTATGATCCGATCAGCTAGTCGTATTCGCATCTCCCGTGATGTCACGTTTGATGAGTCCACACCTTTCTATGCTTCTCCTTCTTCCACTGAGTCCCCATCTCCCTCTGTCCCTCTGTCGTTTCCTTTTTCCTACCCCTTCGGTGAGCGTACTCCTCGAGTGTCTTCCCTCTCCTCCATCATTCAATCCTCCTGCCGAGGTTTCTTTCTCACTCCTCTCTTGACTCTTCTCCTCCTTTATCTGCTGAGTCTCCTGCAGTGTCTTCCCCTCCTTTATCAACTGAGTCGCCTATAGTGTCTTCCCTCCTCTCTTGCTTCCTCTTGCTCACCCACTGTTCGTTTCACATACCAGAGTCGGGATCCCACGAGCCTCCATCTCGAGGCAGTCGTCTCGGCACCCTCTCCTACTATCGATCCGGCTCACGAGATACACTCTCACACTTATTCTTTTCTGCGATCGCTCTACTTTTACATCCCACTGTCGTTTTGCTTACGCTAGCACCGGTGTTTTCGAGATGTATTTGAGCGGTACCTACTGAAGCCGGTTCGATTACGAGTGGCGGACTGCCATGGCAGAGGAGCTTGATGCTTTGACTCGGACTCATACGTGGGATCTTGTTCCTCTTCCTTCTCATGCCGTTCCTATCACTTGTCGTTGGATCTACCATGTGAAGACTCGTTACAGCAGGGTCTCTCGAGCGCTATAAAAGCGCGTTTGGTTGCTCGTGGCTTTTCGGCGGGGAGTATGGCCGTGACTATGAGGAGACTTTTTGCCCCGATGGCCACATGCACACCTTGTCGCACTTTGGTTGTTGTTCTGCTGTTCATGGTTGGGTTCTTCATCGACGATGTGAAGACGCGTTTCTTCATGGGGACTTGAAGGAGGAGGTTTACATGACTCCTCCCCCTGGCCTCCGGGTACCTACGGGGTCTGTTTGTCGTCTTCGCCGGGCTCTTTATAGTCTCAAACAGGCTCCACGGGCCTGGTTTGAGCGGTTCAGTACAGTAGTTGAGGCTGCTGGTTTCACTCCGAGCATACATGATTCAGCAGTCTTCATTCACTCTTCTTCTCGTGGGCAGACCATCCTTCTTCTATATGTCGATGATATGATCCTTCTCGGGTGATGACTCTGCTCACATTACCTTTGTGAGCGAAGTTATGTGAGACTTTCTTGATGGTGATTTAGGTCCCCTTCGTTACTTCTTGGGTATCGAGATTACTTCTCATCCGATGGTTACTGTCTCTCTCGGCGTTATACTCATGACCTACTTGCTCGCTCTGGTTTTGGTGATACCCGTATTCTCTGCTACACCGATGGAGTTACATTTGCAGCTTCGTGCCTCTGATGGGATTCCCTTATCTGATCCTTCTCGCTATCGACATTTGGTTGCCAGTTTGGTCTACTTAGCTATCACCCGTCCAGACATTTCCCATGCAGTTCACATTCTCAGTCAATTCGTTGCGGCACCCACTTCATTCATTATGCTCATCTTGATTGGATGCTGCGATATCTTCGTGGCACTTGTATCTCGTGGTTTTGTTCTACTCACGTCGGTCCGCTCTTCGATTGCGAGCCTATTACGATGCTACACGGGCGATTCTCCCGATGATCGGGGTTTTTACGTCATCTGGTTATTGTATCTTTCTTGGCTCTTCTCTTATTGTTTGGAAGACCGAAGCGATCCCTCTTGTTGCCAAGTCTAGTCTTTGAGGTGAGGGTTCGATGCGTTGGCTTCTCAGCGTCGGGAGGTGCTTTGGCTACGTTCGATTCTACAGGACTTTGGTGTACCGATCACATCTCCTATTCCTATTCAGCTGTGGCACGATCTGGAGCCCTTCGATTGCTGCGAGATCCGGTCAAGCATGAGTCGACCAAACATATTGGTGTGGATGCACATTTCACACGATGCCGTATGCGTGCCGGGGTCGTGTCAGTCCACTATCTTCCTCTGAGAGGTCCGGTGGGCTGATTTCTTCACCAAGGCGCAAACACGTGATCACCATCTATTTATGTTATCCAAACTCAAGACACATGATCCGCCTTGAGTTTGAGGGAGGGTGTTAGATGTATTGTTGTATTGTCTATATATGTATACATGTATATGTATGTACAGACGTATATGTATACTTATCATATTCTATATGTAGACCCAAAGGGTCACTCATGTAAGGTGTTCAAGCATATACACTTGTTCCATTCTCTCTCTCCTCTTCTAACAGCCTCCAATTTTCACCGCATCAATTTGCATGTTGCATTTTCATCTGCCATACGGGATGTCTGCAAGCTTGTTGTCAAGGAATTGACTAGCTGGGTATGCACAACTGATTTCAATTGTTGTGCCTGATTTTTGCAAATGCCTGTATATAAACTAGTTTACTGTTAATTACTTTGTCTAATTCTGTATCAGCCATATTATTTCATTTTTATCTTAAATAAATTATTTTCTATTTAATTAAAATGTGCATCTACAAGATTGGTTTCTAGCAATCTTGGAGTTGATAAGATCTTTGATTTACCACTAAGTATTGTCATATATGCTATTCGCATATTCTCTTCAAAATGGGTATTACTTTTTGTGTGTACATCTGTGAGCAATCTAAAATAGTATCTGGTCATCTTGCGGTTATTGCATTCTCTTGTGTTTAAATTGTCATAAATTTGTTTTTCTATTTCCAACTAATTTATAGTTAGGGAGCAAATAATTGGCCTTTGAATCAGGGGTTATCTAATAAAAATGATTTTTAAATATATCTCAAAAGATTTTTAGTAGCTCAATGTTAGGGTTGATAGATCCATGAATAGCAAACTGTGAAGTATGCCATGTCTTCTTAAATGGTGTTAGTTGAATAAATCCCATCATCGGTCCTTGTGCTTAGTGATGGTCTTTATTTAAAAGTCTGGACAATGTTGTTAGCGCATCCTGTTGTCTTTTTGTGGCTTGACATTATATATGAGTTCCCTTGATTTTTGGCCAACATCATCTTTGTTCACTTTGTTAATACCTGATTTTTTTAGGCAAGCAACTCATCAAAAATGTTTGGGGCACTGCCTATTTTTCTCTTAATCTATTTCACGAAAAACATCCTAGTCATGGTTTGTTATTGTACATGATGTTAATTCAGGTCAGATATCAGCAGGGTGAATGATGTCTGAAATATCTATTCATTGACACCACTTTTCTTTCGGATGTGTAGGTGATTTACTTAGATGGGGAGTGGAAGTTCAATGCAGAGATTACAATTGCCCTTATTCATTCTGATTTCCTAATTCTTGCAGAGTACAATGTACATCTTGCTAAGCTTATTGATGGAGGAAGAAATAATATGTTTCAGGCTTATATTAGTTGGCTTGTAGTTTCATTGCACTTGAACTTTTGTTGCCATTCAGGGTGTACTGTCGTTTAATTAACTTTTGTGACTACCATTTTTCGGAAGCTGCTTTGGAGTTCTTCATTTCTCTTGTTGGAGCATTGGTTGTTCAGGAATCTGGAGTTAGCATGTCAGAATTGCACAATCTAATTGATGGTTTGGCAAAGGCATGCATATTATTTTGTTATGAAATTTTTCTTATGACCATTCTTGTTCTCATGTAAATTCTTCATTGGAATTTTCAGTTAGCAATGAGGCCGGGATGCCCAGAATCATTGCAACTTGTTGGAAAAACTCTGGCAATCTGATTACCCAGTCTGATTTTACTGTCAGCAAAGAAGAGATGGCTAAGCAGTTTAAGGATAGAAAGGTCAATTCATTACATTTAATATGAGAAATCTACTCTTCAGCCCATCTTTATGGCTTTCTTGTTGATTAAATGATTTCTTCTATAAAATAGGTTTCTTCTAGTGTTACTGAGACAACAGCAGGGGATCCAGCTGGTTTCTGTGATTAGGTTTCTGCCCATATTACATCCTTCTGTTTCTATTTCACCAATACACTGTCCTTTTCTGGTTTTTTTTTAATTAACTTGTCCATTACTTGTTCATGATAGAAAATATCAACTGCTTTAATTTTATTTTAGATGCTTCTTGATTGCCTTTGCTCAGACATGGGAAACTTTTCATTTGTGAATTATGAATTGAAAATTGATTAGAAGTTCACCATGTTTCCATGGTATCCTAAATATGATGCACTATGCATTAATTTTGGGTGTTTTTATTGACTAATTTACCCATCAGAGAAACCTAACCAGAAACATGGATAACCCTATATACTCCCTAATCCTGTCATTACTCAATTCTTAGGAAATTCTTCATCTGTGAATAGTAAATTAAAAATTGATAAGAAAGTCACCACAGTTTCATGCTATACTAATTCTTATAATCTTCCTCACTGAGTCTCTGTGTGTGTGTCAGTGTGTGTGTGGTTGTGCAACAGGGATATGAGAGTCCTGTGGGAGATAAGTTCACTTATTTAATTTAATTTAATTTAATTTTTTGGTGATCTCTCTGAAATCAAACAATCATTTTAGAGTCCTGATGGGTTATAATTTTATTATCACATGGGAATGAACTAAACATTCATGTCATATTTGTTGATCTGTTGATCCAACTTATGGCACCTTCATGATCTCATTATGTGAGAGTAAAAATTTATTTTATTTTTTTTTTTTTCTGTATTATAAGTGAAACTGACCTGATTATTTAACTTTATATTTTGTAATATATACCTTACAAGAGATCCTATTAATGACTATCAGACCATTATTTTTTCTCTCAACCTCTCTGTGGTTTGATGCAGTATTATTCTTTGGGGCTACGCTTGGTTATTGCTGCCAGTATAATGTTATTTTTCCTTTCACAACATTTCTTGCATAAGTATTTATTTGAGCACAGCTTTCTAGAAAGCAAAACAAATTTAAGTGCTTTTCTTGGACCATACCAAGTGGGGAGGATTTATTTGCGGTCGCTTTTCCTACTTATATTGAGATCAACATTACACCTTGATGTGAGATATGAACCCTCCGATCAAAAGCATCTTCTCCAAGTTAACATATATATATATATATATATTACATCATAATATTATTTTTAATTTTTTTTTTAAACTTAATTTCAAATTATTTTCAATAAACAGCCCCAAAAATATCTATTAACAAAATAGAATGATGTCAAGAATGCACCCATCTGAGAATGGAAAGTGAGTATATCCTTAAAAATTTTACAAGGCTGATACAAGATCAAAATACACTGAAGTGAACTAAATTTCTATCCATAAAGTACAATGATGTTACAATATAGAAACCAATCATTATACAATGGGCAGAGTAATTTGTCACTTTTCTTGAACTTCAATGAAATTGAGTGGCTTGGCAGGTGGCCCAACAATCTTAATTATTACAGGGCCCATTTATCAACTGCAGCACCTTTTTGTTCAAATTTTCATTAATATCTTTAATAGAAAAAATAAATAAATAAAACTAGTGTAACTGGGCAGCTGGGCTTGTGTAACTGGGCTTTTGTGCAATTGAGTGGGTTGTGGTTTGTAATAAAAGCAAAAGCTTGGCAAACAATTGAGAGGTTGTGGTTTGTAATTAAAGCAAAAGCCTTGTGGTTTGTGGGCCGGCCAGCCCATGGGGCTACAAATTATCAAAACAATAGCTTCTTGAAATATTGTTTCCTGATTTCCAAGTTTGAATATTGGTTGGTTGGAGCCTAACTATCTAAGAGTCTTGGAGATAATAGTAAGTTTATTACATTATTATTATTTTTATTATTGGAATGAAAATGAATGTATTACTCCTTGAAATGAGAATGAATGTATAAAATTCATGGGTGAAAAAATAGAACATGAATATTAAACTTCATATTTATAAATATGACCACAATGTGTTTGATTAAATGCCTCAATGAATTAAAATGTTGAGAATATCAAACATCAAATATTAATATATAGCTCATAATGTATATATGTATAATTAAATAATGTTTAGTGTTAAATCTATATAACAAAATGTATAACAAGATAGACTTCAATAAGACTAGTTATACCAATTACCAAAGGTTTCATATTCATTGACACATAACAAAATGGATTCAATAGCATAACAAAATTGGTTTCATAGGACATATTCAATCATTTAGATGCATGAATGTTAGCATTACCATGTTCAAACAATTTTGTGTTTGATTCTTCTAATGATGTTGGTTGTGTCATGATTAATGTTTTTTTGCTTGTTATTTTTTATAGTCTATAATTAAAGTTTTTTTACTTATTTTTTTATAGATTATGGACAAATTTTTGATCAAACGACCAAGGAGTGAAGAGTCATCAAATACTCCTAAAGTACCATTGGACTCTAAATCAAGCGAGGAGAATATTAATACAAATTTTAATTTCAACGACATTGTTAGTGACCCCGGATTACAAAAACCAAAACAAAGTGTGTCACACCTGTTGGATGTGCATTCACATGAGATGGAGGTTGCATATCGTATTCATTTGACGGCGGTTTTGGATGTGACTCGTTTTTTATTGAAGCAAGGTTTACCTTTCCATGGAAATAATGAGTCTTTCAAACTCACTAAACAAAGGCAATTTTCTTGAGTTGCTTGAGTGGTATAGCCTAAGAAATGAAGAGATTTGGAAGACAATCAATCAAAACTGCCCCTGGAAACAATCAATTGACTTCCCCAAAAATTCAAAAGGAGTTGGCAAATGCTTGTGCAACAGAGATTACACGTGTTATTATTGATGATATTGGGAGATAGTTATTTTTCTCTTATGATTGATGAAGCCCGAGATGCCTCAGTAAAACAACAAATGGGAGTTGTTTTGCGATATGTTAATAAGAATGGGCATGTGATTGAGCGATTCCTTGCATTGATTCATGTCCCTGATACCTCTGCTATTTCTTTAAAGAATGCCATTGATTGTTTGTTTGCTAAACACAAGTTGTCTCTTTCGAGGTTAAGAGGGCAAGGATATGACGGGGCTTCAAATATTCGAAATGAATTCAATGGTTTGAAAGCACTTATTTTAAAAGAAAATCCATATGCAAGATATATACATTGTTTTGCTCACAAACTACAATTAGTAATTGTTGCCGTTGCTAAAGACAATCGAATTGTGAGTGATTTTTTTCAATATGTTAATATGATTATTAATGCCACCGGAGCATCATGTAAAAGCAGAGATCAACTTCGCCAACATCATCATGATAAATTGGTTGAGCAATTGGAGAAAGTAGAGATAGTCAATGGCAAAGGAAAAAATCAAGAATCCAGTTTAGCAAGACTAGGGGATACTAGTTGGGGATCGCATTACACTACCATTCTCCGGCTAATTTGTATGTGGACCTCAATTTTAGAGGTGCTCCAAAATGTGCATGATGATGGGGCTTCTAATGATAATAGAGGCATAGTAGCAAGTTTGATTGACAAAATGGAGAATTACAAGTTTGTGTTTGTGATGTACTTGATGAGGCGTTTATTGGGGATGACAAATGAGTTGTCACTTGCCTTACAACAAAAGGATCAAAAAATATTGTTCAAGCCATGCGATTGATCGAAGCGGTAAAAGCTCGACTTCAACACTTTAAGGAGACAGGTTGGGAGGAATTTTTGGGAGAGGTCACCTCTTTTTGTAAGGAGAACTCAATTAATGTGCCTAATATGGAGGATAATATGCTAATTCGTGGTCGTTCTAGGCGGGAAAGACAATTCATTACTCATTTTCATCATTATCGTGTAGAGATTTTTTGTGAGGTAATTATTTTTTTGTATTTATCATAAATCTCATTAATTTATATTTTTATTAATATTTTCTATCTATTTCAATGATAGGTTATTGATTTGATTTCTCAAGAAATGCACAACCGCTTTCCTGAAGCTAGCACGGAGTTACTTCTTTTAGTATCATGTCTTGATCCAAGGGACTCATTTTCTAAATTCAACATCCATAAGCTACTCCGTCTTGCAGAGATGTATCCAGAAGACTTCTCGGTGACTTAACATATGATGCTTGAGGATCAACTTGCTACTTTCGTTTATGATGTGCGACATGATGATGATTTTGCAAATGTCAGGGACTTGGGAGGTTTTGCTATGAAGATGGTTGATACTGGCAAATATGCTATTTTTCCACTCGTTTATCGCCTTATTGAGTTGGCATTGGTTTTGCCAGTTGCGACAGCTAGTGTTGAGAGGGTATTTTCGGCAATGAATGTTGTGAAAACTGACTTGCGCAACAACATGGGTGATGAGTGGATGAACGATAGCATGATTGTTTATATTGAGAAAGAGGTTTTTGCAACTATCGACAATGAGATAATTCTACAATGTTTTCAAAAAATACAAACTCGTCGTATTCAGTTATCTCCTCTGAGTAGCATGTGTCGCACAAATGACAGTTCTAGCTCGAGTGTGCATAGATAAACGTTTTATATTTTTTATAATTGTTTTAATTAAATGTCACAATGCCACACTATTTTATATTGAAAACAATTATTATGTATACTATTTTTTGTTTTTTTTACATTTTGCCCTCAGCAGCCTTAATCCTGGTTCGGTCCACGCATCCAATGTTTGGATTTTTTTTCCTGCTTTTCTTTTGCTGTATACTTATAAATTTCTCAGACAAAGCACAATGATGCCCTCAAAGGTACCACCTTTTTCTTCTGAGGTTATAATTGTTGGATGTAAATAAATGTTTAGTTTGCCCTAACAGATACACCTCTTACTATTCTACCAGTGTATAGTAAATTACACAGTTTATCAAGAATGACAGGCAATGGGTTCAACATGTAATCTATTTATTTGCTTATGGTAGCAATGTTTCAAATTTTAGTTATTGCTTATGCATACTGATTTAGGTGTTTTGAATATATATATATATATATATTTGTTTTTTTTAAGGTTCCACAGCTTTTCACTGAATGGGGAAAAATTTCAAGTCTGCCGGCTACAAATGATTCAGTGTGTTCGCATTACATCTCACAGCTGCAGTAACTTTATAATTTGTTTCAGTAGATCTCTGTTTCACATTGCCTAGCTACTGAGCAGGCCATTACCACAGGCCCTTTGTTGCTTCAATCTGTTCAACAACCCTTGCTTCTCACATTTACTGCAATTGATGCATATGCAATGCTGGTAGTTGTGATTTTGAAGGTAAGTTAGATTGTCAAGTCACAGAATGCTGCTTCCCTGTAACGAGTTGCATCACATGCTGTTTATTGCTTCTGTTATTAATTTTTTTCTTTTGGTGTTTTCATCTTCAGTTTTTGGTTCAATGGATCATAGGCCAAGTAAAATTGCTATTCTTTCTAATATGGGATTTGATTTCCGTTCATTTTTACTTTCACGAGCATTATATGCCATCATTATTTTCGTCATTAGTTTTTTCATGGTCAGGTTCTATCAGTGACTGTTAGAGTGATTCAAAGGGATGCAGAAGAAAAGAAGTCAATTTTCAACCCAAGGCCATATTTCAGATTGTTTATTAACTGGCTTCTCCAGATTCGGTCCTTGATGGTGCCAACTTCCAGGTTAAGTGTTTTCTAGAGATTAATCAGTAACCTTTTGGCATCTTTGCTAATCCTAATGCATTCTTTCTGTCTGGTGTTGACTTCTTTTGCGAATACATTTTATGCATTGCAACCTCTAAAAGTTCCTGGTTGGAGGTTCTATAATCCTTAAAATTAGATTTGTTAATTATGTTTGAGTCAACATTTTCCTTATTGCTCATAGATGGATAGAATTAATATTATGTTTCTCCTTCATTTTACCCATCTATTCTAGTTTGTTTGCACTATATTGAAGTTGGCCTTGTGCAGATATTGCTAATTGCCTCTTCTGATAATGAAAACAAGGGTCATTTTATTTAAATCTAATGTCTTCCTGACTTCTTGTGCTTTTTCCCCATGCATATGCTCTTTAGAAGTTCCATTTACCTTGATGTCAACCTTTTCCCCCTTGGGCCTTGTTTCTCTTCTTTCACCATGTTCATTCATATAGACTGGCAATTGCAAAGTTTGTTAGTCTACTTGCACCAAATGATCTCTTATGCAAACTAACCAATTCTTGTCCATTTGTTGATATTATTGTTAGCACCATTTATACTAATTGCTTTCAGCTTGATCTCTGTATATAGGATGATTAATTTTGTTCTAGTGAAGAACATAATTTTCCTGGTTTTTTACTTTTTCTTTGTTACACATTTTCTTGTAGCATTCTGCTGTTTAAAGTTGCTTTTTCTTTGTTACACATTTTCTTGATTGGTTACTAGCTTTCTTCAATATTCTTCTTGTAGGTTCATTTTTTGTACAAGGCCACTTTGAGGGTGCTACTCATGTCGCGGCATGATTTTTTCTGAGTTCCTCTGTGATTATCACTTCAGCTTTTGTGATGTGATTCCTCCTAGTTGTATCCAAATGCGGAATGCCATCCTCAGTACTTTTCCGAAAAACATGAGGCTTCCTAATTTTTTAATAGGTCTCACTTCTGTTATATTTTTCAAATATCATTTTATCTTTAATTGTAAAATTTCAGACAAGACCAGATGGATCAACTTTCTTGACAGAACTGAAGCAGAGGTTATTACTTCCTCAGGCTGAGGCAAACATGGCCGGGATCACTACAATGTCCACTTGATAAACTCTTGTTCTGTATTTGGGGATGCAGGTAAATTTTACTTCACACTGATTACTCTCTTATGCAGTTTCTTTGTAAAGAAATTGTTGTGGTAGCACTTAAGTTTTAAGGATTTTCTGTATCAGCAAATTTTATGGTGCAAAAGGCTTATGATCGAAGTTTTGTTTTTTTATTTCAAAACCATGTTTATCTGCAGGCCTAACCTTCCTAATATAATAAGGCTTTAAATCTTTTAGTTGATTTATAGATTTCCCAGGAGCAATAGTGAGATGTTAGGTTTTAAGAACATTTTTATTGCATGAGTATGTCAATGTAACTTTGTAATATTCAATACCAAGTGCTTTAGTAAATTTGAAATTTGTTTGCTTACATGACCACACACATTACATTCTTTCATGTTGGTGGAGTTTCTACATCTACTTCTGCTTACATTAGATTTGCCTTTTACATATTAAGTTACATTTTTGCATTTTAGACAGAATTAATCACTGTTTTTTTTAAAAAAAGAAGAAATTTTGTGGATAAATAAATCCATTCCTGCAATTCTGAAGCTAACATATATACTCATATCAAAAAGCTATTCGAGTCTGTCTCTCGATCATGCGATGCGCCACTGAATGATGACAGCGTCGTTGCCAGTGGATTAACTGATGGCAGCCACTGAAAACTAAATCACAATCTTATTCTTGCTCTTGTTCTTCAGAAGAACCAAATTTATTAGTTGATATCTTATGGTGTATGATTAGAACTTCTCCTTGGTCTCTAACCAATCTACTCTTACAACTTTTATATATTGAATTATTATTTCTAACAAATGTATGATGCAGTGTATCCATCTATCAATATCCCTGCACTGTAATATATCTAAATTACTTGTATTTAGACAAAGATGATTCAACCAACAACACTAGATGAGCTTCCATGAGATCTTCCTGGTGTTGATGCTGTTGAATGGCTTGCTCACACTAGAGATCTTCTGGGCTGTTTGTCTCTCTTTCCATCGGCATCTTTTGTTCGGCACGTTCCTTTCCATGCCTGATCTTTGTATGCATTCACATCATCACTCTCAGCTTCTTCATTCCTCAACCTTCATTCAAAACATTCATAGAGTAACCAACGACCAATTGGTCTGTTAGTAGCCGGGTCCTTAATAGGACTTTTCACAAGTGGTGAGAGTTCGAATCTTGTGTGAGAGTACATTTCTGGGAGTGCGAGTAGTGGTTATATACGGGTAGTCCCAACACTCATATGTGTGCGGGCCCCGCTCCCACTTGCTCTGTTGAGAGTTGTGCACGCCCCTACCTTTCTTAACGGCTAGGCCGCTCAACTTTGTTAAAAAAAAAAAACATTCGTAGAGTGTGATCAAAACACAAAGCATGTAGTAAGATATGCATTAGATTGCACATACATGGATAAAAACATATACTCTAATTTTTCAGAGTTTTCATCATATTCTTCACTGGCTTAATTTACCACCACTATACTGCTTTCAGTATAATTAATACTCAATCATCATCTGTATTACTGTGTATTCAATCCAATCTAGTCATCTTCAGCTATATTAATTTATATATACAAGAAAAACTAGTTAAATTATATAACAAGAAATGGTAGCAAATAGTTAATCTGTTCCTGGAGGGAGGTGGTAGACTGGTAGTCTCCTTTGTTGCAAGTTGCAACCCTTATCATCTTTCTAGCTATTCAACCAAAACAGGCAACATATGACTGTCCTACCATCATCCTCACAGTTATTATTTATTTTTGTCAAGATGAGCAGCCTGGCCAAGAAAAGGCAGTGAGCGTCTGACAAATCTCGCTGAGCAAGTGAGAGCGGGGCCCAGTACACATATGGGCGCTGGGATCACCTGCACACAACCACTATTCACACTCCCAGAAATGCACCCTCACCCAAAATTCGAACTCTCACCACTTGTAAAGGGTTCTATTGGGGATCCAGCTACCAATAGACCACTTGGTGTTGGTATCCTCACAGTTTATTATTGACACCTATAAATAAGCTCCTTGTCATACTGTATAAGTACCTATAAGCTGATCTAGATACCCTACTTGCAGCACTCCCATTGGACTTAACTTTAGTGTCCAACTTTGCTTCTCCCCACCACCTTCACCACACTAGCTCTTCAAAAAAACATACCATTTACTTTTAATCTAAGACTGATTGAATGAATATTAATCAAAGAAACAAGAAAATGGAAAAGAAAACAAAATAAAAAGACAAAAAGAAGAAAGCCTGATGAATGATGATCACCTCTAGCTCTGTAATTGATTAACAATCAAACACATCAGCATCATCAAAACCAAATATAATTAATTAATGTATAGACTATATGTATACACCCACATAAATATATAAACAAAGAAAAAAAAAAGAAATTAAATTAAATGAGCCTGGTGATCATGATATATGTACTAACTACGTGGGTATTTTGTTGACATGCTTGGAATGAGAATAGTAATAGAGTAAACCCTATACATATAAAATTTTGAAATAAATAATTTAAAGTATTTAGATAAATAAATAATTAAATTATAATATTAAAAATTATATTTTTATAATTTTTAAAATACCTGTGTTTTTACTAAAATACCCTTATATATAAAAATTTGAAAAATTTAATTTAAAGTATTTATATAAATAAATAATTAAATTATAATTTCAAAAATTATTTTTTCACAATTTTTTAAAATATTTTTGTATTTACCAAAATACCCCTACATATAAAAATTTAAAAAACTTAATTTAAAGTATTTAGATAAATAAATAATTAAGTTATAATATCAAAAATAATAAGAGAAAATAAAAACTAGGGAGTGTAATAAGGAATTAGATTAAATGAGTGGGGGCACAATTGGAAAAAAAAAACATTACACATTACCAGCAACTTGGTAATCTGGATGGACACCTATTTTGGCTATTGGTAATCTCACATCACCATCAAAATTACCACTGCTACAGTAATCAACCATGGTAATCTGAACACATTACCGCGAACCAAACACCACCCACTGTTAACTTTTGTTTGGTATCCAGTAAGTGAGTGAATAGTATTTTCATCAAGTAATAAAATTACTTGTTATGGATGAATCTTATTCCCCTAAAAAATGAGGGGAGTCTCATTCTTTGGGTTAAAATGACATTTTTGCCCTTGTTTTAAATAACTATAGTAAATTATTTAAATATATTAATAGTTATATAAATTATTTTATTTAAATATTTAAATATAATAATTAAAATGAATAGTAATTAAAAATATATAATTGTACAAATTATTACAATTAAATATTTTTAATTAAATAAACCCCTTTAATTACTATCCATTTTAATTTTATTTATGCATCAATGACGATAGATGCATTCGCCATAGTTCCAGCATTACGGCAAACCCGTGTCATATTATACTTAAATATTTAAATATAATAATTAACCATTATCCATTATTTTCTACAAAATATATAACAAATTATTATGTAATCTATTAAATTTAATTACTATTAATCACCCTCCATTATTTTCTGCAATATCACATGTTTAGTAAAAATATAAAAAATAAATTTATCACATTTCTCAATCATATTCCTTCTAACCAAACACTAGTTTATTACTATTCTCATTCCTCCCATTTTCATTCTCCATAATCCCGTTCACCCAAATTCCTTTTGTCTTATTTCCATTCCACGAACCAAACGCGTCCTAAATTAATCGAATCCAAATCTAATGTAAACCTAGACAGAAAGTGGTATAATGATGATCATGCATCCTGAAGAGAGAGATGGAAAGAATGCGCTTAAGATTTTTATGAATAAGAAGCAAATTAAGGCCATCATCGTCTTGCAGCTCTTGCTGCCACATTGATGTCTAAAATTGGATACTGGAAACAAGCAAGAACTCACATTTATATTCCTAGCAATGAAATAATTAGCAAAAACATTTACAGAGGCATTGTTATATAAGTACGGAGTTGCTGGAAATTAAATCCTTGGAAAGTGATGTATGGCTTCGTCCATGGAACCACCACCTTCTCTATAGTTTTCATTAAAGAAACAATAATTAAACGATGAGTGAAAAATGAAAGACTTAATTTGTTGAAACTTCAAACTAATATAACCTGTCCTATTTCTACTGAGATTTTTACAACACAACCCCCATTTAATAAATATTCAAAAAAATAAAAATACACACAAATCCTCTTCTAGTTGAGATCAGGGGCGGACCTACATGGGTGACAGCCCGGGCTGACCGGCCGAAAAACCTTAGAAGAACAGTGTCCGATGAAGGTTAAACCTTAGATTTTTATATGAATATTAATGTTTAATAATATTTTGTTTGTGTCAAACCAATATGTAATGGATATGTGCTAAGTGGTTTATGGGAGTTGGATGATAGGATCCCAACATGATAGTTTTTAATAATTTTAGTAATTAAAAACAAGTTTTTTAAAAAAAATTGTGAAAATTTTAAAAATTATAAAAAAAAACAATGTTCTAAACTTTATGATTTTTTTTATAATTAAAAAAAAATTAAATTGATAATGTGGCATGACAAATATATAGAATTTTAGTAATGAAAATTTTTTCTAATTTAAAAATTACTTAAAATTTAAGTTTTAATAAAATTTGAAAAATTGTTCAAAACATCCCTCACAGTGATAGTAGTTGACTTCAACCTCTTTTTACCGTGAGTTCTGGTTCTGCCATTGTCGTGGTTGGAATGAGGAGAGGCCATTATAGTTGGGCTAAGAATGCCAGAAAATTAAAAGGTGACAAATATAAGAACATTAATTTTTATTTAAGCCCGGATTGAACTAAATTCCTGGATCCGCCACTGGTTGAGATCGACCTCTCCGCGGCTTATCATCTTGTAGTGCTAAAGGTTATATTGAATTGCCTCCAAAGATTGCTAGATAAAAGCACAGATGGTGACGATGGTGCTAATGGATGATGACACTGGAGTTGGTGGACGTAGGTGCTGGTGGATGACGGTTGAACATCGGCGGTGTTGGCAACGGTGGTGCCACAATGGACACTAGCTAACGGCGGCACTAGATGCATCGGCTCGAACAAGCACAAGACCGACGGAAAAAGATACCCGACCATGACATGCCTATGATAGTTTTACATTAGTTTAATTACAATCGGAAAATATGACCGACGTTAGACGGAGAGATTATTATTATTTTTTTAATAAATAATATAGGAAATCTTTAGTGGGCGAAAAATAATAAATAGATTAAAAGGTCATTTGAAACTAAATTGAGTATTAAACCTAATTGAATCAATAATTGCACAACATTGAGAAATTTTTAGTGGCTATATAATTAAGAGAAGTGATTTAGCTGGTTTAGTATTTGGTAACTTCACGGCTGTGTATAAGATCGTAGAATGTAGTTTGCAAAGTGCAAACAAACATCTTCACGTATCATATGTATTTTGTGTTTACCGACAAAATATTTGCTGACAGTGCATATTATACAATAGCATCTGCTACTATTCACATGTTATTCTGAAATCAAAAGAACTAGATATACAATTTTGAACATCCTTAAGGGCAGAGATTAGTACTTGAAAACCATATGAACATTTCTTAATTTCACATGCCAATATCTCTCTATGGTAAAATTATACTGTATTTAGATATCTGAACCTTTTGATTGAACGTGATTTATCTCATTTTTTTAATATATATATATATATATACATCTGAACTTGAAACAAAATATTATAAATCTGCATTCTGCCTGTGCTTTTTGGAAATTTTTTGAATAAATTTTTTTTTTATGCTTTTTGTTTTTTTTTTCAATCGAAATTTTTTAATGATTTGTTCTCTATTTCTTTTGTTTTAGTCAAATATAAACATCTATGGAAATGCGGTCATGAATCTTCGGTTTTGAATAAAATATATCACATGTTAATTTGTTGTTAATTGAAAACCATTTATTCAATTCTCATGAATCAAATTCCAAGTAGGAGAAATAATTTTTTTGTAACTATTTATATTACTTATTCACATGGTTCAGTGGCGAAACTAGAAACAAAATTTAGGGGGTGCTGAATTTAAATTTAAAAATTTTATGAATATTAAATAACTTTATTAATTCAAATTGAGACAATAATAATCAATAATTCAAAAATATAAAATATACATCCACTAGAAACTTTGGTTTAATTAGGTGTAAAAACCTATCATATTTGCATAATTAGCAAATAACTTAACTAAATATTAAACACTAAATTGACAAATAATACAATTAAAAAAACGACTTAGCACAAATTCACAATATAAATTTATATATGCAACAATTATTTAAAAAATAATCTATAAATAATCAATTTATTATAGCAAATCATCACAACAAATATCTAATCGTTTTCAAAACAATTTTCATAACAAATAGTCAAATAAATATTTAACAAATATCAAATACTTATTTAATAAATATCAAATATTTTTTAAACAACAAAAATCACACAAAAATTAAACAAATTAATTCAAATATAAAATCAAATTTTTTTAAAAAAATGCATAACAATTCTCTGAAAGATAAAATATAAACTCGAAAGTCGGAAGAGATTGAGCAAATAAAGAAAACTCACAAACTACAATGATTGTTTTTAGAGATTTTGAAATAGCAATAGTATTTTTTTATATAGTTTTATTTTTTATATTTATTATTAATATTTTTTACATTAATATCCTAAAAAATTGATAATAATTTATTGATAAGTTGAATAAAAATTATATCTAAATATAAATTATTTTAAACAAAATATTTGAAGATCCATGTTTTTGGTTAGCCATATTATTTATTATGGTCACCCAATATCAATTTTATTTAATATAATAATCTTATTATTTTTATTTAATTTATTTTAAATATTGTGGATTGAATTTTGAAAAAATAAATAAATAATATCAATGATTATTAATATTGTAATAATATATAAATATATATATATATATATATATTTATATTTATATGGGCAAGGGGGTGCTTGAGCACACCCATTGGCCCCTCTAAATCCGCCACTCCAGCTAGGGTTTTGACATTTGCACATTAGCCTTGCTTTTGCATACATACCCTTGCAAAACCAAATAATTGTATTTCCACCCTTGTAAAGTTTTACAAACAAGGCTTCAGGTTTTCTGAGACAAATGTAAAATTTGCAGACGTATCTATGCCAAAAAAACATATTATTTAGCTGATTTTGTATTTATATAAACATCTTCTCAGTTATCCCTTAAATAAAATAATCCAAAAAACTAAATCATCAATTTAAGTTGGGTGCTTTGATGGTGGCTTTCTCCTTCTAGGCTGTTATTTATTTATTTATTTTTGTTGATTTATTTTTTGTTGTTTTAGTGCCTCACTTCTGGTGAGAGGCTTCTGGTTTTTTTTTCTTTATTTGCTAATGTTTGATTTGTTTTTCTTTCAATAAATATGTGGTTTATCTATTTTTTAAATCTAAATCAGAAAGGATCAATCATGGCAACTAACAATAATAAATATTTGTAGTTTATTTGCAAAACTTATGTCATGGCAAGGAATGATGTCTATTAAAAAAATGCATGCAATTGCTTCTACTAACGATTTCATAACATTTAATTGAATAAATATCTGTGTGAATTTATAAATGAATAATCTTATACTAACAACATCATCAATATTTTATTGAAGTCAAATGTATATCTTTATTTTTCTTGTTATACCTTATCAAATTATTCCAAATGACAAATAAGAAACAAATACATACAAAACATATTATGTGAGAAGCAATCTAAATAATCTAATAATTTATGAAAAAAATTAGGTGAGCCAGAAAGATGGGGAGCTGTTTCAATAACTTTAAAAACATAGAAAATTCAATGGCTATAATTTATAATAAATTTATAAATTATAAAATATAAATGAGAGCATGTTATGGTGCACCATATTCTTAGCATTAGTTAGACCAAGTTGGTGTTTATAAAGATCAAGTTCAAACTTGAAAGGGAGAAAGAAACTACATCAGAAATGGCTTCTTCTTCTTCTTCTTCTTTTTTTCTTCTTGTGTTGCAATGCTAGTTTTTGTTTGCGTTTTGTTGGTTGTTGTTCCTGTTTACTCTGTGAATTATGGTATTGATTGGAGTCAAGGAGTCAATTATGATACTTGGGGTTCAGAAAAGACTATCAATGTTGGTGATACTCTTGGTTAGTAACTTCATTATATATATATATATATATCTTTTTCTCCTTTTTTTTCTAATTTTTCAGTTTGTTATTTTGTTAATACTTGTTTGTTTTGGATATGTTTTCTCATTTATGTTATTGACTTTTATTATAGAAGAATTTTTATTTTCAATTATTGAGAGGAAAAAAAATGAAATGTTGGTATAAGAAAGTGAGAATGGTGATGGAGAAAGAGGAAAATATTATCATAAATAGAAAACATAATATATATTATATTGAGATAAATAAAAAATAATAATTGCTTTAGCATCATCCAAGCAAGAATAATAGTGTTTGTTTTTCTTATATGCTTATGTAAAAATAAGGAATTATTATTTAGTTAGATATTTTATAAATCATTTTTATTTGCTTACTAACCAAAAAACAACCCAAGAATTTTATCGAAAAATCAAATTATTTTTACTCTCTTTTTCCGCATCATTTTGAAAAAAAAAAAAATCTAATTACAAAAATTGGTAAATTGATTATTTTAAAAAAAATACAAATAAATAAAAACATAATGTAATTAAATAAATAAAGTTTTTACAAAAATTTATTAACTAACAACTGCTCTTAGCCTATTAATATATACCGAGCCTTTTCATAGGGTCCTCCTTTCAAAAAAGACGAGAAATCGAACTTCAAAACCCATAAAAGTGATGATATAGGTACTTGTTGAGTTTAGAGCTGTATTAACATTTGTACATGTTAATGACTTCTTTTAAATGGGTGCTTGTTGTTTGTTTGTCAAATATATATATATATATATTAACAATTATCTACTTTTATTGCGTATAGAATCAATTTTTTTCCAATAATAATCAGCCATTTTCATTAAAAAATTGATCACAGAGTTCAAGTACGGTGCATCTCACAGTGTAGTAGAAGTGAGCTCAGATTACTACAATGCATGTTCATACAGTAACACAGATCAAGTGCACACAGACATGGACACAACCATCACTCTCTCTACACCAGGGACTCACTACTTCATCTGTGGAACACCCGGCCATTGTTCCGGTGGCATGAAGCTAGCCGTCTCCGTCTCCGGCTCGAGCTCTGGTAGCCCTTTGACACCGTCTCCTCCGGCCGGGGATGGTTCGAACAATTCACCAACACCACCTTCTTCTTCTTCTTCTCCTCCGACGAATAATTCTTCTTCTCCGGCATCTCCGGCGAAGAAGAATGGTGGTGCAATGTTGAGAGTTGATGCTGCTTTTGGTTAAGTTGGTTGTGCTTGTTGTTGTTGGTGGTGTTCTTGTTTTGGGCTAGGCAAGAGGCAGTGCTATTATTTAATTACTAGTGTTGTTGTTGTTGTTGTTTGTTTGTTTTAATTGATTATATATTGATGTTTGATTTAGAGTTTGTGTTTGTGGGCTTTTTGTAATAAGATGGTGATTTGTTTGTGTTTGTATAACTTTTTGGTTTGACACATATATATAAATGTGGTGTTGTTTTTAATAATTCATAATTCATAATTATTTATTTATTATTCATTAGTTTTGAACTTAGCTCTTCTATTTTTTATATTTACCATAATGATCTATGACTATTTTAATTATCAAAATGAGCCATTTTGTCAAATGGCCAATCAACAAGAGGTGCTGCTAGGCACTAAAAAAATCACTAAACAAACTTTTTTTTTTTTTGGTGAGCTTTTGGCCTTTTTCATTTTTTATCTTTTAATTAGTAATGATTTTTCTAACTTATTAAAATTAAATTTTTAAATAACTTATTTGTTAAAAAAATTATTCTTATTATTTTTACAATGTCAAGCGTTCCTTTAAATTTTTAAAACCTATTTGTGTGTTTTATTTGTGTGTGTGTGTGTACATAAAAAACTATAGTAGATAAAGATTAGTGAAAGAATGTGGTTCATTCTGTTGACCATTTAAATATTTGAGGATTTTTTTTGTTTGTCCTTGGTATCTCGTTTAAAATTTTTTTTAAAATAATTCAATATTATTTGATTTGTATTGAACTAGGGGCATCAAAAAATAAAATAAAAAATAAATAATTCAGTGAATTAATACCCATACGCCAATGTTAATATAGCCCAATGATAAAATATAAAAATCCTATATAAAAAGTAAGGAATTGAATTTTCCCCCAAATATTTTATCAAAAAAACATTAAAAAGAAATTTAAAAACCAAATAACATACAAGAAAAACCACATATACCTAATCCAAAAAAAATTTAAAAAGTTGCTTAACTTCCATCCACCATACCATGTTCCTTCAACAACCCCCCCACCCATAAAAAATACACATTACCAAGAATAAGGCCATTATTGGTAGCTAATTATTATAGTTAGGTTAGCTAATACAACAAATTAAGCTCTTGCTCATATAAATTAACAATCCATGAGCTTTGAGTTTAAGTCACCATTCATTCAATCAATAAGTCATGGCTAAGTTGCTAATGAGCTTGCTTCTCATTCTTTTTAGTTACTTTCTATTCCAAGCTTGAATGCCACTTTGTACATTGTTGGAGACACCGCTGGTTGGGATATCAGTGCAAATCTCTGGTCTTGGACTACCAACAAGACCTTCCATGTTGGTGATGTTCTATGTATGCCTATAACTTTTATTTATTTATTTAAATCTTATTTCTCCTTGTTAAACATAATCATGTGCATATAATATATATATATATAAACAAGTCTAACAAATGTTTCATTATTTACCTGTTATTATAATTTTGAGACATGTTAAAATTGTCATTGCAATAACATAAGAGTTAATATTTCATTTCCCTCCCAGTTCAAATGTTGATATTTTAATCGAAACCTTGTTAACAAAAAAATTTTTAAAAAAATCATGTATTTAAAATTTATGAAAATTTGATTTTTTATTTATTTCAATAAAACACCCTTCCATTTGGTTTTACTCTTTCTAAACTTGTTATATACCCTTTGTCCAGTAATTGTAATAACATAAGTAATTTTAGGAAAGAGCAATTAAAATATAAATAATTATGATGAATTTCTAGATGAAGCACCAAACTACTTTTTCATTGATTACTTGTTCTTATTGTTTTCTAGTGAAAACTACATTTTTTTAAAAAATAAAAAAATTAAATTAAAGGTTTGATTTTCTTTATTAAATTTTTTTTATTCGGTTTAATTGAACCTAATTAACATGTATTTTCATGGCTAGTATTCCAATACTCAAGATATCATAGCTTGATGGAAGTAAACAAAGAAGGCTTTGACACATGCAATACTAGCAATTCAATATTAACAAGCAACACCGGAAATACGTCGATAACTCTCACTGAACCCGGAGATAAATATTTCGTATGCGGAGTTTTGTCACATTGTTTGGGAGGAATGAAACTTAATGTACATGTCAATGGAGATGGTTCTTCATCGGGCCCGGCTCCGGCCGTGTTGCCGAAGGCTGGTGTGTTATCTCCGCCGTCATTGCCGCCACCGCCGGTTACCAATTTAAAGAACAATGATAGTCCTTTTGCTTCTGCTTCATTTGGACATCTTCATGGTGCAAGGGGCTCATTGTTTTTTACTTGGATTTTATGTGCAATTATTTCCTTTTTCTTGTTGATTTTAGTGTAAAGATCTTGATTAATTATCAAGTTTTGTAATGTAGATACTAGATACATGTAATGTGAAAAAAATGAAGAAAATTAAAAAGAGTTGTTCTTCACATTGGTCATGCTCACAAGTCACAACAAAGGTAGGTAATATTTTCAGTTTATTTTTATTTTTTAAATGCTTCATGGATTTTATAGACCAGATTAATAAAAAATGACTTATTTAGGACGAATGTTGCATTTACATATTTTCCTAAATATTGTATCCCATTATTCGTACTGCACAAAAAATGTTTCAATATTAATATAATATTCAGCTTTTTAAAAAGTTGTTTTTACTAATGAGAAATAAACTATAAAACTTACAAAATATCAGGCCTCATCATCGCAGGGGATGTAGCTCAAATGGTAGAGCGCTCGCTTTGCATGCGAGAGGCACGGGGTTCGATCCCCCGCATCTCCATTTATTATTAATTTTTTTTTATATAAAACTTAAAATTAATTTTTTATGGATTTTTGAATTAAAATAGACTATATAATAAGCCCATTAGTTTAGGGCCCGGCCCACCACCATTCTCGAATGGTGGACCCCACCCTCTCTCTATCCAAAATTTTTTTCCTCACCTTCGTTCTCATCCTCTCGATAAAGAAAGCGCTTCTCCCCCGCCTTCTCGCTAAATCTCAGCCGTTCATCATCTAGAGACGCAGCAATGGCGGCACTCCTACATCCCCTGCTCACTCTCCCGGCGCCGCCGCCGCCTCCTCGCCTCACCGTCGTCGCCTCTCTCCGCCCTTCGCTCTTCTCTCCCACTAAGCTCTCCATTCCCAGGTCTCCTTCTCTGTGTCTCGTCTCCTCTAAAGTTTTTCGAAGATCGGAGCTTCTGATAGCGAGAGCGAGCACTGAGGAAGGGGATGGAGTAGTCGTGGAGGAGTTCGAAGCCCTGGAAGATGTGGTTGTAGATGAGGAGGATGAGGAGGGAGAGTTGAAGAGCTCTGAAGGAGAAGTTGAAGAGAGGCCTCCGAGGAAACCTCGAATTAAGCTTGGTGACATCATGGGGGTAACTTCTTTGCATTTTTTTTTGCGGGATTCGTTTCACTCTAGAATTAAGACCCAAAAAAATTGTTCCTTTCTCTGATTTATGTGTTTAATTTATCATGTTGTTATTCTGTAGTGTTCTAACTTTCAAGCAGATGAAAAATCTTATTATTTTGTATAGCGTTAGTAGTTCCTTGTTTATTTTAGTTGAAAATTTGTAATTTTTTGTACTTCCAAGTGGTGGGGAAAAAGAAAAACATTTCTTTAAAGATATGTTTGGTTGATTCATTTATTTCATGGGCTATTTGTATTGCATAATTGGATGCTTGATACTTCTCTTGTTCACTGTTTAATTAATTATCATGTTATTCATTAACTTTTCTAATTTTCAAGTAGATGAGCTTGTAATTTGTATGAGGCCAGTAGTTCCTTGTTTATTTTAGTTCAAATTTGTAATTTTTTTGGCACTTCCAAGTAGCAGAAAAAGAAATTTTCCAAACAACTTTTTTGGTTGATTTATTGGTTTCATGTACTATTTGTATTGCACAATTGGATGCTTGATATTTCTCTTGTTCACTGTTTAATTAAATATCCTGTTGTTCATTTGTTTTTCTAATTTTCAAGTAGATGGACTTGTCATTGGATTCCTTACTTTTGATTGTTTAATTAATTCATTATTTTTTGAGTGATTTGATGAATGTGTTTATTGTCGTATGGTTTGGTAGATATTGAACAAAAGGGCTATTGAAACATCAGAGCAGGCGAGACCAGTGCCAGATCTGAGGACTGGAGACATTGTTGAGATTAAACTGGTAAATATGAGGCCTTTTGTTTGTTGTTTTATTTTTTCTTGATTTTTTCTTTTGTAAATTGAGTATTTGGTTTTCAATGCATTTGCAGGAGGTACCAGAGAATCGTAAAAGGTTGTCGGTTTATAAGGGTATTGTTATGTCAAAGCAAAATGCAGGCATTCATACCACCATCAGAATTAGGAGGATTATTGCTGGCGTCGGTGTTGAGATTGTTTTCCCTGTGTAAGTTCAAATCTCTACTTCTGAAACTATTCTAAAAATTTTTGGTATCAATTATACGCTAATCGAGTTTATTGCCTGGATCGAAAGAGTTGTGTGTCATAAATATGAGGTTCCATGGATGGCTTGTTTGCTAAAAACTATGTTGTCAATATAATCTTCAATTTTCATATATATATATATATATATTGTAGCTTTCTTCTTATGTCTATTTATTATTTATGGTAGTCAGCAGATGCTCTGCTGAATATTCTGGTGTTGTGATTTGATTAAAGAATTCATGCATGCTTAATGTGTTAAATTTCGGTTCTATTTGGTTGATCTGCTTGTCGAGATTTATGTAAGCAATTGTCTAATAGACATCTGCCATCCAATGTTCTGTTGGCTGAAATTTCTAGCTGATAGTGATGACTTTGTAGTAGCAAGAATTTCAATTACTCTGGTGGTGAGTTTATGAGTGTTTAATACTTGCAAAGAGTACACTTATTCGGTAAGTAGATGGAGACTGTTTGTTACGGTGCTATTTGTTTAATACTGTAGAGTTTTTTTTTTTTAAATGCAAATTGGAATTTAACAACCATGGGTTCTCCTTCCATTGCCGATTAAGTTTCTATTTTGGCCTGTTGCTTGGTGTACAGATGTTGCATATATGCTCGCATATTTACATATATTTAGCAATCTCTGAAATCATCGCAATTATTTATTTATTTTTCTCACATTGCTACTATATTCAACTGAAAAGACTTGTATTATCATCGATATTGTTCTATTATAGGAATATCATGAACTCCACATTGTATCACTTTTATCAATATATTCTTTTCATTGTTAAGGACACTGGTTATCTTTCAGGTATTCACCCAATATTAAGGAGATAAAAGTGGTTAAACATCGGAAGGTCCGGAGGGCAAGGCTGTACTACTTGCGGGACAAATTACCCCGGCTTTCGACTTTCAAGTAGAACACATGATCAATCAGCCGATAATCTCGCAGCTTCCTTTCGGCAATTCATTCGGAGGATGACGGATCTTTAGTCTTGTAACTGTTTATCTCAGCTCATTCTTTTCAGTTGTCTAATTGCTTCAAGAAATGTATTGATCTTGTAGTTTTCCAGTTTCTGTGTATCTTAAGCATGTTACAGAGTTTAGGATCAAAACAAAGCTTCTCCAAATGTTTAACTCATGTGAAAATGCAATTTTAGTCCTTAACCTAAAAAAAAAAATTAAACAAAAAGAACAACTTGACCATGAGCATAAACTGCATGATATTGAATATGCTTGTGCTTATTGATGTTGATCTATCATCTTTTGAGTTGTACAGGTGAAGAAGCTGATTCCCCTGAAACTTTTTTCCATGTAGCTGTATGAATGTAGGAAAAATGCTTTTCACACTGCATTATGCAAACACAACATTATCTGCAAATAAACATATGCAGACTCTTTTTGTTTTTTGTTTTCTTTGACTTCTTGGGTTTTTTTGGGCACCATATTTTTTTCACAGTGTGTTTATGTTTTTATGTCTTTTTCATTAATAAATTCCTCGATCATGTAATCTTAGGGGATACAAAATATGATTTTTCAATAGCATTTAAAAGGTTTTTAATTTGAGATTTAGTAGATTTAATGGTGATAACTGGTGTATAGTTATAGATGTGAGTTTAGAGCCCAAATTTTTTTGTCGGTTTTTGTTTTTATTATTGAGTGTGAGTGTGTTGGTTAAATGTTCAATTTCACTATAAAAATAATTAAAATAATAATTGCATAGAGTAGTGCATCTTTTGCGATGATTCAAGCATTTAGAAGTCTATTCTTCTCTGTTTGTTTTTATTTGTAATATTAAAAATTTTGTGCAGTATTAAATAATTTTTTCTAAATTTATTTTTTAATTTAATATAAATAGAATAATTTTGGAAAGTAATAAAAATTTTTATAAAATATAAATAATTAATTAATTTTAATTAATTTTTTTTAATCATGTGAGTTAGATAAATATGATAAATAAAGTAATAATTGGTTTATAATTGTAGGCACCGGTTTATTGCCTAAAGTTAAACAAGATGGCTTTTGTTGTCTAGTGGTGTGAGGGTTAAATGTTGAATATTTTTAATTATTATTATTATTATTATTATTATTGTTATTACATACAGTGTGCACCTTTTTTGTGATGATTCAACCCATTTAGAAGTCTGACCGTCCAAGTACTTTGCTAATAATAATAATAATATACACAGACACTGACGCAATACAAAGCCGAGAAAGAGAGAAACAGAGCGAAAGCGAAGGCATTCAATTCAGCCACAGGTGTTGCTCCTCCGTCCTTCTCGCACTCGCTCTCTCAACTCTCCCTTCCAATCATCTCTCTCTCTCTCTCTCTCTTCATTGTCTTTTCCGCTTCTTTGATTCGCATCGAGGTTAATTTTCTCTGTTTTCTCTCTTTCTCATGCCCATTTTATTGAGTTTTGATGCTCCGATCTGAGAATCAACTCTTTCTAATCCATCCATTTGGATCTTCTTCTTCTTCTTTGTTGTTGTTGTTGTTGTTGTTGTTTTTTTGAATGAATTCAATTGGGTATCTTAATTAGGGGTTTGATTGCTTGATTGATTGATTGATTGATTGATTGATGTAGGGTTTGGATTCGGCATCTGCTGCAACGATGGGCACTGGTGGGCAGTTGATCTCGGTCTATCCTGAAGAGCTAAGCTTTGAATGTAATGCACTTTGGTGCCTTTTTGGTCCCTTCTCCTGTTTTGGTGTAGTTTTTGGCGAAAAGTTTGGATTTTTTTGGTTTTTGTTCGGCAACCTGTGAGTGATTTTTGTTGGTAATGTTGTTTGCGATGAGTTTAGTTGAGCTTGGGAAGCCAGCGTATTGCGATCTCAAGGTCGTCAACAATACCGAGCATCATGTTGCGTTCAAGGTAAATTAAAGCATTAATTTCTTTTATTTTTCATCTCTCTGAATTTTGTCTGTTTTGTCAATTGATATAATTTTTTTTCTTTGTTTGTTAAGTTGCGCGAAAATATTTTGCCCTTTTTCTACAGAGTTGTCTGGGAATTTGAAGTGGGGATTCCTCTGAGATGAATGATTTTCATGTTTCTGTTATTGGCCCTGATATGTTTTGACAATGATTATCATGAATTAGAGGATTTAATATTCAATTAGTGACTTCAATGCTCCTATGAGTTAGCTTTTTACTTCGATTTAGCTGTCTTCATATTTATGCACAAATCTTCTGATAAAGGTGATTGTTCCTTAGAATTGAGCGAGTTATTTTGTTTGCTTATTGAGATTGGTTGCAATATATCTGAACTTTGCCTGTGCTTAAAATTGTGTTTTGGGTTATGGTGTGGTGAAATTGCAGACAGTGGTGAATTGGATTCCTTTTCCTGTTAATAGATTTCTTATTGGATTTGATTTAGGTTAAAACTACTTCACCTAGGAAGTACTTTGTTCGGCCAAACACCAGTGTGGTGCAACCGTGGGACGCTTGTACCATAACAGGTTCTTATTGGCCTTGTTTTAAGATGCATTTATTTTCATTTTGTTATGGGTATTCCAGCCCTGTTTTGCATTGAAGTTATAAGCTCTTTTATTTTTTATTTATTCTGTGAAGTTACACTGCAAGCCCAGAAGGAGTACCCGCCTGACATGCGATGCAATGATAAGTTTCTTCTTCAGAGTACAAAAGTGCCACCTATTACTGATGTCGATGAGCTACCACCTGAGACGGTGAGTGACTGTGGGCCATCATCCTTGTCTTGATACTTGATTAATGGACTTCTTTTTCATCTCTTAAACACAGTTCAATAAAGAAGGTGATAAGGTTGTACAAGAATTGAAGCTTAAGGTCATTTACAAAGCACCAACACAATTAAATGATGGAAACTCTGAAGAAACAGGCCTAACTGGAGCACCTAGGGGCTCAAGGCAAGGTTCTGATAGCATTTCGGTGAGCCATTCACTTTTTTCATATTCTTTGATAATGACTTCATTTTTTCTCAATTGAAAATATAGATAGTTATTCTGTTCCCCATTATTGTAGGTTCTCAATAACTCTAGCATGCAAGAGGTGAGTGATGATCTCTTCTTCTTGTCTTGTTTCTTCTTTCTTGCTTTTATGTTTATGCTTGAATCTTGCTTTGGCTAAATAATGCTTCTTTAAATTTCTATAAGTACCTAAAGGAAGTTAGCAGAATAATAGTTTTGTATGTATTGGGAAACTTGATATAAGTTATAACTGGATGATTGATTAACTTTTCCTTGAAGTATCTCATTTTTCTCTATCCAAAAAGCATTCAATATGAATAAATTATGAGCTAGAGTTCTGTTATTCTCTTGTCAGACAGCTTCAGGACTTGTTTATTATGGAACCGACAATATTTTCATAAACTTATTTTTGTGAACCATGTTTGATGTTTTGGCATTTAACTTGTTTTGTGCACTGGTTTTAACCTTTAAAAAGACCCGTGTAATCTCTGATTCTCTATGGTTATTGTTGGGATATGCTTTTAGTCAAAATTCTCAATGTTCTTGCACTTTGGATGGTTTTACATTGATTTGGATAGAAAATGTGGAGTTCTCCTTATAGATGCTTGTCCATGCGCTATGCATGTATAGTTGCACCATTAACTTTACAAGGGTAACTTTAATAATAATGTATTGATGATTAGCTTGATGCCTTTTTTATTTATTCATGCAGATCCAAGCTGTACAACATTTGAAGTCTGAAAGAGATGCTATTCTCCAACAAAATCAGCAGTTGCAGAGGGAACTTGTAAGCTATAATATGATTTCTTGTTAACTTCTGTTAAATGCTAATAAATATTTTTGTGAATATGCATAAACAGGTACACAGATATGTTAAATAGTTTTTGTTGAAGGATGTAGCCTTTCATGACAAAATAGCAGATTATTTTAGTATATTGTTAGCTGATTAGGGATAAAAGGACTTCTCTTCACCGTTACCCAACATTCTGGTGAATAGTCAGTCAACCAAAACCAAAAATATATAGTTTGAACCTTCATTCTTAGCTGGGCAGTGCATGGAAGTCTTCTAATTTCATGGGTGTGCCATTGTCTTTTATAGTTGATTTCTTTAGTCTAGATAAAGCAGCTCATGGGACAGTTGCAATATCTAATTATGATTTGTTTGTACTTTCCACATCATGTAGCAACTTGCAGGATATGTAAGTTTCTTTTGATTACAAAGCTGTGGTTCCATTCATTTCTCTTTTGGTGCCCTCTTTTAACTTTTGCTTGCCTTTTGTGTTGTTAATCGATTAATGAATAAAGTTTTCTGCACAAAAGTATACAGTGCTTGTGATATATGCTCTTTATCTTGCATATGAATTACATTTGCATAGATGGTTAATCTCAAGGTTGGCTTATCCAAGTAATATGCAAACTACCGCTTGCCCAATTAATTGACATCGGTGACATTCAATTTTGTCCCTAATAAGTTTCAAAAGTACTTCTAGGTCCCTACTATCTAAATACCCATTAAATCTTTAGGTTTTCAAAAAAATACCTCAGCCTTCCCTCATTTTTGAAGTCATTATTTTATCTTTATTATTTTTTGTTTTTATTTGTTCCATTTTTCTCAACTCCCTGTTGCTGGCCGAGCTCACGGGCAGGTGAGCTTGGCTAGCCACTAGAGGCGCGGTTTCAGGGCAAGCCCGCTTAAGCTTCAATGACTTAGACTAGCCTTGGCACTGGGGCCCATGTAGGGGATCAGCGGGGCTGGCCGAGCTTGCCTAGCTGATAGGTGCATACTGTCCCCGTGAAGTCATGTGGGGGCTCGCTGGGCCGGGGAAGCTCGCCTAGCCCTTGCCCTCATGGCTTGTTGGGTAAGGGCAGGCTCGCCTCGGCCATGGGTAGGCTTTCTGTGGCCGTGGCAAGCTTGCCCAGCCCCGAGGAGTCGTACACCTGCTTGTTGGGGCTGGGCAAACTTGTTTACAGGCCACAACTTAGGCCTGGAATCAGCTCACCCGGCACCAAGGAGCTAAGCAGGGTTTCCCTGAAGCCGCGGTGAGCTCACTGCCGTAAGAAGAGAGGAGATGAGTGAAAGGAGAAAGAAAGGTAGAAATGTAATTTTATAAAAAAAATAATTAGTTTTTTTTTAACTCTTGAAAAACTTAAATTCTATTTCACATGTTTATTCCATTGTTTCTGTGATGTTATCATGTTAAGCTCTGGAGCATGTCAATCTTTGCTTAACATATGCTGTACATTTGAGGATTTTCAGGAAATGTTTAGAAGACGCAAAAGCCGGAGAAATGATGCAGGCTTCTCATTAACCTTCTCAGCTTTTGCTGGATTAGTTGGTCTAATGCTTGGTTTCATTCTAAACCTTGCATTATCTTCACCACCAACCGCATGAAGCTACTGCATTTTATGAACTCTGGAAAAAAGTCAATGCTCAGGAAGTGTATCTTTTGTGTTTGATGGTGCTGCCATTTTCACTCTCTTTAATGTTTCAAATTTATTATTATTATTATTATTATTTTAATATGGTTTTGGGATTTGGTGATTGTGGAATTCTTTTTTTCTTTCAATGTTCTTTGTTCTTTGTATTGTAATTATTGTTAAAAAGGAATGGCCTTGGGCTTAATTTTAAGTTCATGTGCAATTGAGTTTTCAATTCTTTTTCTGGTGTGGTTTGACTTTGTTTTGTGGAAGTGTGTGAAATTAGAAAGTGCAGTTACTTTAATTTTGCAATAGTTTTATTTGATAATTATTTATAAATTTTTTTATTCCATTGATATTTGGGATAGTGATTATATATATATATATATTTATGTTTTTAGATTTTAACTGAAACTTAAATATCAATTTTAGTAACGATGGATAATATATATTTTTAATAGGAAGTGATCCATAGCAATAATACAAATTCTCATTTAAAAATACACGCACATGCACAACTTATTTTATTTTATTTTTCCTTTCAAAACAAAAAAAAAATATTGTTGAAGAAACAACACATCCAAAACTTGATAACTTTAATATCTTTTCTTTTTTTAGAAAAAAAAAAAACCATTTTCCTTTTCTATCTATAAAAAACAAGATAACTTCAACATCTAAAACTAAATACCAAAATTTCCAAGTATTTCAATGCAAATTTCCCAAAAAGTGATAAGATAAAGATAAACAAGAACAATCACGTGACCGGAAATTTGCGCGGGAAATTCTCACGTGACGTCGCTCGAAAAATCGAGACTCAATTGGCGCCATCTTCCACAGTTTCTCTTCCAAAAAGCTTTCGTTTTTATTTTGTTCTCTCTTTTGGCCTGCGGAGATGAAACCCTAACCCTAGATCTCCAATGCGAATTCTCGAGATCCCTCTTCGATCCTCCTTGATGACCTCTACTTCGGACCTTGACTCCCAGATCGAGTGGGCATGGCACCTCCTCACCGTCCTCGTCCGCTTAGGCCGCCCAGTGCTCCCCGCCGAACTCGCCGTCCGATGCCCTATCTCTGTAGCGGCGCTGCCTGATGTCGTGGAGCAACTGTGTCGGATCCCCAGATCTCCGCTGCTGCTCAATGACTCTGGCTTCGTCACAGTCTCGGAGACAGCGATTAGGGCTTTTGGGGAGTTTGCATCGAGTGTTATTTGCCCCTTTTGTGCCGAGGTCTACAGCTGCGGTATGGGAACTGATGCGGGCGCGGAGTGATCCTTCTTTGTTTTATGTGAGGAAGCGGAGAGCGGTGGATCTGGGGGGAGATCTCCCTGCGTCTAAGAGGAGGTTGATGTTAGCTTTGAGGAGAGGTGTGTGAGATGAGGATTCTTTTATAATTGGTGTGAAAATTCATGGTTTCATTTTTGACAGATGTTTACTTTTGTGCTGGACTTTGTAGATCTTTCGGAGAGTAGGTGGAATGATGGCATGAAGCATCTGGATTTTGGTAGTAGGACTTTCAGTTTCTCGAAGGTATGGATTGAAGCTGATTTTAAGAATTATAGAAGGGATTTATTTATTTATTTTTTTTTTTGGTGTGAATGTTTAGAATTTGATACAATATTTCAATAGAATGTAATTAAGTTTTGTGATTATGCTTGTTGCTAAAAGTTACTTGGGAAAAATTTGGGGTCTTGTATGCTTGAATGATTTAGTTTACTTTATTCTGTTTTTCTTTGTCCATTCTAAAGATGTGTTTCCAATTCTTTCTAGTTAATGTGTGCCCGAGATGGTTGTCACATCTCAGAGAATTGATCAGTCGTTGAGGTTATTCTGCAAAATGAACAATTAGAATGTGGAATGCTAACTTTGCTAAGAACACTCTAAATAACCAGTTGATTTTAAGGACAGTCCGATATATGTACACAATATGGGAGATAAGATTTAAATCACACTGGACTCACTGAGAGCTGCTTCATTGCGTGTTGAAAAGTAAAGAGTTTAATCATGCTGGATGCACTGAGAGCTGCTAAATGGTAAATCTCATTGTATTGTTCCTCTTTTTCACTGGAGTTCATGTTGTTTTGTATGATATTGTTTTTTTCAGGGTGTTGTGCCAATAGATGCATATATGTACACAAGCCCAATATTTTTAAAGGATTTCAGCATCCTGTGGGTCTTACCTTTTGCCTAATTCTTTTAGGGTTTAGAATAGAAAAGGGTAATGTAGGATTTTATCCTTTTCTGTTTGGCATCAGCCTTATCAGGCATGATAGCATCCAACTGAGCTTGTTTATTAAAGTTAATGATAAATGTTTGTGAACTTGCTAGCTATCTCTATTGCAGTTTTATATTTTCACTTTTACATTTTTATGCAGTACAACTAAATCTCATCACTCTTTGCAGGTTCAAATTGAAGTTCCTGATTGCCTTGCAAAAGTTGATTGTGCCACTGATATGACTGCTTTGCAATATTCTTCATATTCATTATTTGAAGGTAGTACTTCCCTGCCATTTCTCAGAAGCTTCAATCATGTTCAATCAAATGTCAGATCAGAAGATATTGGCCATATAATGGGTGTGGAACGGAGCTGCTCAAATGATGAAACACGTGCTATAATTGTGCATAAAGAGTTACCAATACCATCAAATAATAGTGTACATGTATCTGTTGCCTCAGAAAGAACAAATGCTTATGAAGAAATTGCCAATTGTGAAATGAAGAAATGTGCGCATGATGAAAGAATGAGCCACTTTGATACTGGTCTCAATAAATCTAAGGATGCAATATGCCTCTTGTTAGAAAATAGAGTGATATCCACTCCCATGATTTTTCCTGGAACTGACGAGTCTCATAATGGACCTTTGACAGTGGTTTCCTCTGCACTTTCTCATGAAGCAACCCTAGTGGAAAATGTTAGATTTGATGATATAATCTTCTCTAATAAAGGATCTCTGCTTGATACTAGTCATTTGAGAATAGTCCCAGAAGAAGCCACAGGAAAAGGTAATATGCCTCAAACTTAAGTACTTTGATCTATTTGCTTTCAATTATATCAACTTTAATGTCATAAGGATACTTTGGTTATGAAAACAACAGCTTCTGTTTTAGGATCTCGTGTAGTTTCTCCTGTAGAAACTGCGACTGTCCAGAATCATCAGTCAAAGACATCTGATAAACTGAAGGTCATGGGTGCGCAGGCTTCAACAGCAGATTCCAAATGTTCATTGGGCTTGTTAGATAATACAACGGATGACAATTCTTTTAAGCCACTGGATGCGGTAAGAGATAGAAAGAATGCCTCGGTGAATCAAAAACCAAGAAGAAATTGCAAAAGCAACTTGTCTCATAAAGAAGTCCAGTTGAACACTGCAAAAGAGTGCAAGATTGATGCTAGTTACAAGGCACCAAAGGTAAGTTCCTCCCTCTAGGCAAATAATAATAGATGCTTATCAAGGGTATCTTGTCATTGTGATTGGGCCAAAGTTTCTAATTTTAAATGTGACTTATGCACGTTTTTTCCCATTCCTTTGAAATACACAATATGCTTTACAGGCTTTGGAGTCCAAATCACTCCCGGAGTTTGAATCTTTTGTTGTAGAGGAAGAAGAAGGTGCAGGTATTGAACAGTTTATTTTTGGTTGTTGCTTGCCTTCTATTTTGATTTCTGACTGATTATAATAAATCCTAAACAAAGCTAGAAATTCAAAATGTAATACGAATTCTGAACAATATTGGAAATATGAGCAAAGAATATCTAATTCCCAAGGCCAAGCTCATTGATTGAGATATTAGGTTTGCCTGTTTTAGGTATGCCACATTATTGGATAAGATCCCCAATTCAGTTGGTCTAATTGATGATTCAATTAAGAGCAAATCACATTCCAGCTGTTACTCTTATTAAGATGATATGGACCCCAATCATCTGAAACTCAAAACAGGTGTCCCTTCGACTCACTCATGTGCAAAAATGATCCGCTTTAGTGTAATGATTTTTCTTCTGGTGGATTTTGAAAACATATAACAGACTACATCCTTACTGATCTTCAATGTGCTTTCTCATTTTGTCACTGTGGTTTATCATAAGCTAATTTTGTTTATACAAACATGCATCCAGGTGGTTATGGGACTGTCTACAGGGCTCGAAGAAAAGTAGATGGCAGGATATTTGCTATTAAGTGTATGTGCTGTATTGACCTTCTCTTATTTTGTTCTTCTTCCATGAGATTTTCCAGTAGTCTCCATGCATGGATTTGTTTAAATCGCTTAATCTTGTGTAATGGTGCCTCAGATAATAATCCAATTGTAAAAACTAAATATATCACAATCACTTTATTCACCAGTGGTCTATGATGGAACTTTTTCCATCAGTTTTGTCCATACGGAGAAACTCTTACCATTCATCTAACTAGCATTATTAATCCTGATTATGTGAGGTCTTTTAAAATCAAACCTTCAGATTAAGTTTGCCTTCATGTGACCTGATTAGCCAATCCTTTTGTTGTTAAGATTGAATTTGAGATTAAACTTGTACTAATGGCAGTTTCATTCAATCATCCCTGTCAAAAATTGCCTGATCAGGCATCAAAGTAGTACTCCTAATCATAGAATTTGCTTAGCTGTATTATGCGTACCCTTGTACCTTTAATATGTAATACATATATCTATGCCTATCTATCATTGCTGCTTTTCTGTTTATTAGATATTGGGTATACTACCACAATTTCTCATTTGGCTGGTTGTTTCATTTTTACGATAGTATTGGCATTATTTCACCTTTCAGTACTCTCTGTTTGAAATAATGAAATCTCTCAAAAATAGAAAGTCTGTCCTAAGCTGAGATTGAGTTACATGCTAAGAGATGCTTCCTCCTTTCTGTAGGTCCTCACGCAAATGCTCATTTGCACCATGTTAATAATGAGTTGAAGATGCTCGAACGTTTTGGGTAGGATTGGACCAAAGGTTTCTCATTTCTTTTTTATAATAACTCTATTCAGATCTCATCTTAGTTACAAACTTATGTCCTTTGATGCAGAGGTAGGAACTTTGTGATAAAGTTTGAAGGCTCCTTTAAGAGTGGTGATGCTGAATGCTTTGTTCTGGAGCATGTTGAGCATGATAGACCAGAGGTAGTTCTTGCTTACTTATGTGGCCTATGTTAGTATTTGTGCACACTGTTGATAATCATTGTTTCAAAAGCAGCTATTGAAGAAGGAAATTGATATATTTGAGCTTCAATGGTATGGCTACTGTATGTTTAGAGCCCTTGCAAGCTTGCACAAGCAGGTAAGAAAATATTAAGTTGTGTTATCTGAAACTATTTGCATATACTCTTTTTCATTTGTTACCTTGCTATTTTCCCAGGGAATAGTGCATAGAGATGTTAAACCTGGCAATTTTCTCTTTTCCCGCAAACTCAACAAGGGATATCTCATAGATTTCAATCTAGCTCATGTCAGTTATTCTCTGATTCTCTCTCTCTCTCTCTCTCTCTCTCTCTCTCTCTCTCAAAAGAATTAGCATTTTGCTGGTCACATTGTAACTATCTCATTTGTATGTATGACAGGATTTGCAGCGGAAATATTTTAAAGGTGATAAGCTCCTCTTCATTTATTTTCTTCTGTAGATGCTATAGAAAATCTAGCTTTTTGTCAATTTGTTTAATGATCCCAGAGGAAACCTTCACTTTACAAAGATAAATATATAAATAAAATTTCAAATAAGTTAAAAAATCTTTTGCCAAGAGAAGCATGTATCAACCATGGGAGAAGCATGTGTTAACCATCAATTTTTTACCATTTGGAAAGGCACATAAGAAATTGACATGCAAATTCAGCATATTGTTGAGAGGATATGTTTGTTTCTTAACACACACACACACACACACATGCATGATATAGATTCTAATTATTGCTAAACTTGTCATCAATTTTGTTTTAAATTTAGCCATTTTCTGAGAATTAATTGAACTACCAAATGCAATAATTTGGTGTGCTGCAAACTGATACGCATGACGGTCTAGCTTCAAGCTTGAGATATGACAGAAGAAGCCCTGGATATTGAAGGTTTCATGTGAATGTTAATCAAACTAATTTGCTGGTGTTATGTGAAGTTTGACAGCCATAACATGTTAAAATTGAAGCCCTTTTTGGCTATTGTCATTCATTTAGTGAATGCTTATGTTTTGTGACTTTTATAGGTTGTATATAATGCTTTAGGAATAACCCTTAGTTAATAATTGAAAATAGTCAGGTTAGGAAAATTGTTTCACGATTCAGGAATGTATTGATATGTTATGCTCCATTCTTGTTGAACATAATCTTGAATGTTGATGTGCAGTATTATTTTAATTATTTGTTCTCATATAACATAAAACCATCCTTTTATGAGCTGACTAACACCAACCTGAATTTTACAGGTAGAAAAGAGACCATGTCCAAGACGAACACTGATTCAGTTTCCCTGGGCAGTACAAAGCCCACATCATTTTCCCAGTCAAGAAAAAATGTCTATGATGGTATTTTGGCACAGATTGATGATTCAAAAAAGGCTCTTGTATCCAAGAATATGAAAAAAAAATCAAGACAGGGCCAAGCAGAAAAAATTGATGTTATTGACTTAAAAAACAAATATGGAAGCCAAGCTGCTGATGTTTCTGGAGTGACTTCCGCAAAGGATCCAACAAGCACGAAAACGTCTGGAGATAGGTTGAAGCAGCCCATTCCTAGCAAAGGGCGCAAGGAGTTGATAAATTTTGTGCATGAGGCAATGCAAGTTCCTAATCACAAGGGAGAGTCAGCATCCATTCCAGTTTCACATAGAAAGCGGGTAACTGTTCCCATGGGCAAAGTTGATAGACGAGGGCTAATGCCAACTCCAATGCCATTGCATCCCGGAGGTATTCCATTTCTCTCCAACTATGGCTTGTTTAAAAGTGCAAGCATTCTCTATTGTTTCATTATGTTGTCTTTCATCTCTTTTCTCTCATGCACATGATATCAAACCAAAATTTACCTCCAGAAATTGGAAAAGTGAAGAGGGAAGGCCCTTGTGTTGGAACTAAAGGTTTTCGAGCTCCAGAGGTTTAGTGCTCTGCTAAAATTTGATGTTAATTGTTGCTGTGTAAGGCTAATTCCTCAGTTAACAGGTAAACTCGATATTGTATCCAGGTATTATTCAAATCTCATCACCAAGGCTGCAAGCTTGATGTCTGGTCTGCAGGTGTTACTCTACTCTATCTAGTGATAGGAAGAGCACCTTTTGGCGGTGATCCTGAGCAGTAAGTTTCACTTGACTTTATATTCTTTACATTCCAAATTTGCTACTAATCCTGTTCTTGCATCCAAAGAAATATTAAGGAGATTGCAAAATTAAGGGGTAGTGAAGATCTTTGGGAAGTAGCTAAACTACATGACCGCGAGTTTTCATTCCCTACGGTACTGATTGAAAACATCAAGTTATTGATCAATGTGTCCAGCAAGAAACTGAATGTGATAAAAAATTTTCTTCACAGGATTTGCTTAATGTTCAATCACTACAATCAATGAATCTGAAAAGACTGGTGTCTCATGAACACAAGAAGAACTGGGTTTACTGAACTAGTCCCACAATCACTCTTCGATCTTCTCAACAAGTGTTTGACAGTGAATCCAAGGGTTAGAATCAATGCGGAAGAGGCACTAATGCATGAATTCTTTACTCCATGTCATGAGATCCTGAGGAAACACAGGCAGCTTAGAAAAGCAGCTGGTTCTGAGAGTAATAAACCCCTCAGGCTTCTTGATTAGCAGGTAATTACAAAGTTTATATTGCATGAAAATTCAATGTACTTGTGATTTGTGAAGAGAGCTAGTGTTTTCAAGTGATTAACAAAAGTAACATCTCATCACTATCCAATGCAAAGCTGATGTTTTCATTGTAATTACATGATCTCATAAGCTTTGCTATTGTTAATCTGTGAATTACCCTCCTTGTTCCTATCCCTTGCATTTGTTGTACACTATTGTTACCAAATTATGTATTTATTTATAGCGGAGGTTGTAGATGATGCTCAACAAATTTTGTTCTTTAATTAATTATGTGGGCTTTTTAGGTAATGATGTTACAGCTAAGTTTGTGATTAAATAAACTTAGGTGGATTTGTGTTTGTAGTGGAGTGTGAAGCTGATATTCAACTAATTTATTTGTTAAACAGACAACAGAGCCTGTGAAAAAATATATTGAGGTGGATTAGATTAAAGCAAATTTCTAGTATTATCATGTTCCTTGTTTTGTTTTTGGCATCTTATTTAAGAATTTTGAAAAGGAATTTATTATCAACATCTCATTTGTAAAATTAATTAATTTGTTTATATTTGAATTTTAAAATTGGATATAAATTTGGGGACCAATAACTGTTGGTTTCATTAGTTCAACAACCAAATTAAATAATTTTCCTTCTAAATATTAAAATAAATTATAAATGCATAACTTGGTCACAAAACTTAACACGTAAGTCCCAATCCAAAATTTTAATTTTAGGAACTTAATTTATATCATATAAAAAGAAAAAAAAATCTAATTTTTTTTTTTGAAAAGAACAACAAGCGCCTGTCTCTATAATTACCTGTGAGTTAATTCTTCTAATAAAAATTTGAATTCTCGTCACTCTGTACGTCACATAAATTAATGCCGCTAATCACTTGAACCAAGTAGCTTTTGACTTTCTTTTTAATCTTAAAAAAATCTCAACTTAAACTAGTAACCTCCCATATTATATATATATATATATATTATTTTTTTAAAAAAATGAATATTAATTTATCTTTAAAAGCCGGTAAACATACCGACGGTGTTCAAACCTCGTCCTAAGGAAAGCACCTCCAAATCATCCACCCAACCATTTCTCCTCGACTACGCCGTCATGCCCTTCGTCTCCACCCTCTCCATTGCCCTCCCCTTCTCCTTCTCTCGCTCAATCCCTAGATTCCCTTTCAAAGCCTCCATCTTTTCCCCCAAATCCCCCAATTTCTCCTCCCCATCCTCCCCTCTTCGCCCC
The DNA here is from genome assembly GCF_009730915.1 of Dioscorea cayenensis subsp. rotundata. Classification (NCBI taxonomy): domain Eukaryota; kingdom Viridiplantae; phylum Streptophyta; class Magnoliopsida; order Dioscoreales; family Dioscoreaceae; genus Dioscorea; species Dioscorea cayenensis. Next base: position 22,486,840 of record NC_052486.1, on the reverse strand, counting down.
ATGAACCTCTTCAAATCCCTAGGAATCCCCTTCGGCTTCAGCACTGCTGGTGTCTCCTCCGACCCTGCGGGCGCCGCCATCGCTCAGGGCCCCGATGATGACACCCCAGCGCCTGGGCAGCAGTTCGCGCAGTTCGGCGCCGGGTGCTTCTGGGGCGTTGAGCTCTCGTTTCAGAGAGTACCCGGAGTGACGAAGACCGAGGTCGGGTATTCTCAGGGGACTGTGCACCAGCCGACGTATGAGGATGTGTGTACAGGGACTACGAATCACTCGGAGATCGTCCGTGTTCAGTATGATCCTGGGCAGTGTGCCTACGAGGATTTGCTCGAAGCATTCTGGGCTCGCCATGATCCGACCACGCTTAATCGCCAGGTGAGCAGACGCCATTCTTGGGGCTTGTGTTTTCTTTCCGGACATGCTTGTTTGATTTTTCTTGTTTGTTTGGCTATGTGTTTGGTGAGTCCTGAATTCATTTAAAGCGTTGGCCTTTGAACTGATTGTGTGGGGATGTTTGTATATTGAATTCACTGTACAGTGTACACCTGCTGTCTGAACTCCAATAAAGTTTTGACCGTAAAACTCATATAAAATATTGAATTCCCCAAAATTGTTTGGTGAAATGTGGGTAGATTAGAAAACCTGATGTTAATTGATATGTTATAGACTTATAAGATGATCCTGATGGGATATTATCCACTGTAAAATGTGCCTTAAATTTGTTCGCCCATTAACATGCCTGCACCATAGCTTAGCTCTCAGACATGCATGTATGAATGCACAAAATTTTTGACAAATTAACATGTCTAGTGTCTACGCTATAGCTTACCTCTCGTTGCTTGAGATGCATGTACAAATGAGAATTTTATCAAACGATGAGAGCTAAGCTATGGTGTGGGCATGTTAATTTTGTCAAAAATGGTGTGCTTTCATACATGCATGTCAAACAATGATAGTATCTAGTTTTGTTAGAAACACAGAATTTTAACAAAGCACTAGCTCATTTCTCTGTGAAAGTTTTTCATGTTGTATGTACTGGTCGAGAGGTGTGCCTGTGTTTTCTATAGATTGATGGCAGAAAGCTGAATCAGCAAGTAGTGAGTGAGTGCTCTCCTTTTAGAAAATTATAGGGATAAGATAGTTGGGGCTTATTTGCGTTGTATTTGGACATAAGTCACATGTTCTTGTTGCATGGATATAAAATATCTGGGTAGGCATGGGGAGTTGCTGAAATTTAAAGATGAAGTTTTTGATGTAGCATATAGATTTCAGACTTGAAATTGAATAGAAGCCAAGGGCAGCAGAATAACTTTTGTGATATGTTTATTAATAAATGTCATTTTCTTCATAGGTTAATGATCTGGTTATTTTTCTCAAGCCAATGTTGTTTAACTTTTTGTTAATTTGGTAAACCTAAAATTGAACTTTAACTGAGTATGCATTAGGTGTCCTGCAAATTTAAACCAAATTATTGGTTGATTCCTAAAAAATTGGGACCTTGATCAAGATGTGATCATGTGAGAATGCGACTGGGCTTCAAATTAATGTGTCATGCTAGCTAATTTGTTGAATGTTTTTTTTTTATGTTAATTAAATAAGAATATTGCTGTTGCAAAATTTCCTGATTTTGCCTATAAATTGATTTTATCCTGTGGATCATGGTGGGAAGAAACCTTATTGGGATTGGAGTTTGAAATGGTAGCAAAATTTAGTTTCAGTTAAAGTTAAATTAAATTGAGTTTGGTAATCTTTCCAAACTTTTGAAGAGGTCAAAAAAAGAAACAAAAACCAAAGAATTGAGACATGTCTAGTGTTTTGTTTTCATGTGACTGAACAGAGAATGGTGACTAACCAGGATAAATTTCTCGTCTTGTCTACTGACTTTGAATAATAGAATGGAAGCATTAAAATTAAGTAAATAATTGGATGATGTTTAATATTCTTGTGAAAGTTAATATATTATCATTTTTAGAACAAGGAATGAAACAGAGCCTATGTGCTGGTTGCAATATGTACTAAAAAATCCGCCAGTTTAAGACATCACAAAAGATAATAACTTATGGGGATATAAACCCTTCGGGACTTTTTGTTTTTTCTTTTCTTGTCCAAAGTTCTTTCATTTTTGAATGCTCAAAATATTACCAATGTGGTATCTGACATGGGTGAAGAATTCGAACGGCATTACAATTTGTGGTTAACAGTCTCAACTAACATTTAGAATAGAACTTGGGATTGACATGCTTCGCTTTTCTGCATGATGCAAGGCTTGAATGAAGGGTAAATCAAATTCCAACGTCCAGAGTTTAAATTGGTTGTGGGTGATACTGTGATCCTTTGCATCTAATGAGTAAAGTTCCTTTTCTTATTTTGCAGTTGGCAATGTGTTTCCTGGAACCACATTGTGAATTGGTTGATCTGTTGTTGTAATCTGGAAGACGATATTTCCGTGATCCATGTCTTATAGAAGTTGCTTCAGCAGACTGCAAGTCTCAAAGTAGGGATTATTTGTGTTATAATATCATTTAGGGATCAGGGGTTCAATGCTGGGCAGCTCTGTTTGAATTCTATAATAGTGTGAAGCCCATAACAAGGACATGTTAGTGGAGATGGTTGATAAACCTAATATGCACATAGTGATCATCACGGAAAAGTAAAGGATTCATTTTCGATGGGCCTAACACTGTCTATATGACAGACAATATTTTTCTAGTATTATTTGCGAAAATGAGCATGATTGATCTTTAAAAGTGGAAATTCAGCTGAGTTAACCGAGCATATCATCTAAATGAGTAACCCGAGTTTATATATTCAAATCCATATTTTACAAATTGATTGATGTAGGACTATTAGTTACTCTAATAAGGAAGTTCTTCATCTGTCATCTGCATTGGGTCTACATGGTGATTTTTATAGTTTGTAGTATGTTTTTGCTGCAGGTCTACAAAATAACTGTTTTATTATTAAAATTTCTAGATGATTCTTTGGAGTGATTCAGCAGTTTTTGCTAGACTTGGAATGCGGAACATTCCTTCTGGAAAATGACAAGTGAAAATAACTAGTGCTTTGCTACAAGAGGTGCTATGTTACCTTCTTTTTAGTCCTCTAGTAACTTTTACTAATTGGATTAGCTTTCTCCTGAATTATTACTTGGTTTAATTTTGAGAGGTCAGGTGGCTCCTATGGCCCATTGGTACTTTTCCTGATGCCTTTCATTTTAATATACTTTGGAAAAAGAAACTTATGCCTTGTTAAATGCCCTTTTTATTTGTATAAAGCATGAGAAGAATATGTAAGGCTTCAGTTTAACTGAATGCTTCCTGAGACATTTTTCTCTAGTGTTATTATTATTATTTATTTATTTATTTTTCTGAAGGATGTTTTTCACCCGTGTCTCCAGTCAATTTTTTGTGGTCACTGCTGAAATTTACACCTCTCTCACTGCATGCAGGGCAATGACGTTGGAACTCAATACAGGTCTGGCATATATTTCTACACACCTGAGCAAGAGACAGCTGCAAGGGAGTCCTTGGAGAACCACCAGAAGCTCCTGAACAGGAAGATTGTCACAGAGATCCTCCCAGCAAAGAAATTCTACAAAGCCGAGGAATACCATCAGCAATACCTAGAGAAAGGCGGCCGCTTCGGTTTCAAACAATCTGCTGCCAAAGGTTGCAATGATCCTATCCGTTGTTACGGTTAACGCACTCTAATATTACTATCAATCATTGATTACGCACTCTAATATTACTATCAATCATTGATTATATCGACTGCCCTAAGAGTAATCCTTTCTTGTAAGTATATAAACATTATTGAGCCTTTTCTTTGTATAGTAGTATCTCTGCACATGCTCATCTGAGCAGCATATTACTATTTTATGTTTTTCTGGTATTGTTTATATGGCATCAAACAAAGATCAGAAGTTTAGTATTTAATCTGTCTATTGTTCTCTGTATTGTGGTGTATTTAAACCTGAGATCTGGTTCTTGCCTGCCTCTTCTATCTGCTATTCTATTTCAGATAGAGTAATGCTATGTGTACGTAATAGGTCACCCGAAATGTGATCCGAAAGCTAACCCTGAAACTGGGGATGCTAACCCCGGAGCTGAGAATCTAACCCCGGAGTTGGGGTTAGCTTTTGGTCACATTTCTGGAGATCTATTACCAACACATAGCATTACTCTTTCAAATATTTATTGCCCTTGACAAATACACCATAATTGGGGTTTTATCTTATATGGAGAATGTTGTTGTATAGGTTCATGTTCTTAAAATTTCCATTTGAGAAAAAAGACATGCTTATCTTTTTATTGTTTTTTTTTCTGAAAGGGAATTTGCATATGAACCCCTGGAAAAGTTTAATATTATGTACTCAATCCTCTAAATTTTGTGTGTATGCTCATGTGTTTTGTATTTGGTTATCATGCCTACCAATGACTATAAAAACAGGGTGAATGCATGATTTCATATATAAGAGGGTTTTGACTATGGTTTTACTCCCTCTTTTTCTTTTTATTTGTCACATTTACTTAATTCACACCGATTAAAAATTAATTAAAAATTAGTTGGTCATCTATGTTTTATAAAAAAATTTATTATTTTTTAAAATTACTCTTATTTAAAACTCTACTAATGAAGTATATGATTTAGTATTTAGTTGATTATGATTTATTGAAAAATTGTATAAGTACATTAAATTAAATGGTAAATTTGTAGAGAAAAATTATTTAATGTTGCATAAAATTTTTAATGTGATAAATTAAAAAAACATAAAAGAGTTTTAAAATATGACAAATAAAAAGAAATGCTAACTAGATATTTTTTTTCATGAGTATATAATGCATGTGATTGTATTATTCAGAAGGGTATATGTATAAAAAAAATATCCACTTTTGCAGGGGCATATAAGTCATTTTCTCATTCGGCAAAATATATATTATTCTCTCCATGCAAGTTGGAGAGAAAGTTGGAAGAATTAACAAAAGTAAAGTAAAGGGCTTTTCAGAAAGAAGAGAAAAAGGCTTTTCATCTTCATCACTTGCACTCAAAACCACACCTTTATTTTTTAGGTATCATAATGGTCCATGAGTGTGCCCCACACTCACTACTTTGAAACTTTTTATTGCACTCATTATTGTTTTAAAGAATTGAGATTGATGACTCTTTTCTTCTTAACTTTTAATGAAGGTTTAGTACATAAAAATTAGAGTGAGTGATGCTTCATTTGGTTGTTGGAACTCCTTCAGACTTGGAAATCCTTTGGTATTATTATTATTATTAAACTCTCCTTAAATGACTAAAATGCCCTTGTGAAATCATTCACTTCTTTGAAGTTTCCAAGGCAATAAAGAAAATTGCTTGTTATAAACACAATAAACCTTTAATTAAAATATTAGAGTAGTGACCAAAACCATCAACTAAATAATAATAATAATAAGCATAATAATAATGAGAATCCAATGGGTAATGTATCATAAACAAGTACATACATACACAAACAACAAAGCTCCTTTAATTAATTCTTAATTAACTAATTAACTCTTAGAGTTAATAAACAACCATCAAGCATTGGGAATAACTAATCAATCAAATACTAATTATACAACCAATGCTTAATATATATATATATATATATAACTTAAAAAATGCTCTATATCTATATCTAGATATAAATATTCACATTCTCTTCTTAATTGCCCTTTAGCAAGGTTTTGAATCATTGCTTTTTTCAAGGGTACATATTTAAAACCAAAATAATCATAGCCAATTAACATGCCATGTGAATTTTTTTATTTTTTATATTATATATTAATAATATTTATTAAGTTTCCTTACTTTTAATAAATGTAAATAAGTTTTAAAATATATATACACTGTTATGTAAATATGGCCCTTAATAGAGGGTATATAAGTAAAAGGATGTACAAAAATAAAATTCATGGTTTTGCTCTGAAATCAAGAAGAGAATCTTTTGGTTTACTGTTTGTCTCTATGTATCATATAAGTCAAAATCCATACCAATTTTTTTTTTCAAATTTATTATTTCCATTTTTCAAAGTATATTTCTTGTTTAATGTGTTGATTGTACTCCAGTGGATAAATTAATTAAATATTTTTTTTCTGCCCTTTTTAAATTATTCTTAGTGACTTTGGAGAGAATTTTTGTCTCTTGGTTTGAGGCCATAACATTATCCTCTCAAAATTGTTTGAATGGGTATATATATATATGATTAAAATGAGAAATTATTTTTATATTTCTTCAAATTTAATTTTTGTATTTCCATTATTATTATTATTATTATTATTATTTTTAAGTCCCTGCACATGGGTGAGGTCACATGTTTGACTCCGTTACCAACAAATGATGGCGAGTAGTATAATTAAAAAATGCTATATATGACAGAACACTTTGTTAAAATATATATTTTTTTTAAAATTAAAAACATGATTTAATATGATCCTTGGTTTTAAAATTAAAGACATGCAAAAACTCAAAAATATTTACTGAAATTCAATGTATGTATTGAGAGTATGAAAAAAAAAATATTTTGAAAAATTATCAAGCATCAAATTTAAAATCATAAAAATAAAATAATCCTAACTTTTGAGTTCATGAATGATAGACACTGAAACATGGAAGAAATATTAAAAAAAAGGTAATATATTGTAAATACACATAATGAAAATACAAAAACAAACAAACACTATAAAACACTAAAACTATCACTCATTGAATCAAGATGATAATAAAGATATAACACAACATTTTAAATATATATTTTATGAAACATATATTTTAAAAAATCCAACAAGTAATATAACATTTTATAAAAACCATCAACTAAAAATACTTTAACAAAAATCCAACAAGTACCTACCAAATGAACATAAATAAAAATCTAGGATTAAGAAAGCCGGTCAAAATCCAATCTAGACATAGATATATAGTTTACATCCTTGAAAAAAAAGTTAGAGACCAAATCCAACAAAGAAAACCTATGAAAATAGTAGTTAAAAATAAAGAGCCGGCTTTTTTCTTTTTTAAATTTCTGTTTCATGATGTTCATGTTTGGTGCCCAAAAATGACATCAATTTGTTCCATAAAAGCCCTTACAAGAACATGCATGCCTTTCTCTTGTTCATACAGTGAATCTTATCTTAGGTGTACCGCAATGTCATTTGTCCACTATCTAACACTCATTTTATGGACCACTTCATGATTCTTGTCTTTTGGTTCGGATTCGGATTAGATTTTTTTTTTTTTTCTTCTTCAAAACATAATAATTTTATTTTAAAAAAAATCATTATTTTTATGATCTTGGGTGAATTTATTTTTTTCTTATAAATTTAATTTATAAAAAAATAATACCATACGCATATATGCAGGCATTTTTAATGTCTTCGGATCTTATATCTCTCTTACACATATAAATGTTTAGATAAATAATTTTAAGCTTGTCACTTTGAGACTGTAAAATATTTAATTTAATATGAGAAATGAAAGTTCGATTCCCTTTCAATATATAAACTAAAGGGTAATAGGTGTGAGAGATATGTCTATGTTATTAAATAAAAAATTTATAAGAAAATTTATGAATTATGAAAAAAATAAAAATTTAATTTTCATAAAAAAAATAAAGAAAAAAAGAGATTCGGGTCCTATTCAAGGGAAAAAGGTTATGGTTCTTAATACTTCATTAAATAAGGTTATGGTTCTTAATACTTCATTAAATATTAAGTGATATCTAAAACTTTCTATGCCATGTGAGTTTCCTTATTGCACCCAAGAAAGGTTACACATAAAGCGCACCCTCGTGCAGAAGCAAGGGCCCACCGTTGATTCGGACGGATGGACGGCTGTGATGGATGGGGATTAGACATGTGGTCCCGGGCACTAAGTTTTTGGTCGGTGCCTTTTGCCTTTATATGTTCCAATTAGAATTAGAACTAGAAAGAAAGGAAATGAAAAGCTATCACTTCACTTGGACCATTTCATTTGTTAAGTGCTCCCACCCTAAGAGCTCCCATCTTGCTTGTCCTCTTCATTCATATATGTATATATATATATATATATATATATATATATGGAAAAACATCATCTAGGTAAGTCCCTAGATTTGAAATCTAGAGACGTTTTAAATCTAAGCTGTTGGATCATCATCCGATGGTTGATTGTTTATATAAATATTGTACACCTTTTTATTGTTACGATCATCGACATCATCGTATGTAACGCGGTTCTCACATTGCTCATAATCGTTTAAGAGCCAGTCGATTCTGAGTCAGATCACTGGCTACATGAGATTTGAAATCTAGGGCACGTCTGGATGATGGGTCCTATATATATATATATATATATATATATATATATATTTATATATATATCGACGTCCAATTATTAGTCGTTGGATATGATATTACTTTTTTTTTTATGTTCTAAACGGTAATTACTGCATTTATTACAGTATTAACTACTATTTATCACTGATAATGAACGTCCATAGATTTTTTATTTATGGACGTCCATAAAAGAATGGTACTTTGTATATATATATATATATATATATATTAAAATATATCATCTTTGCATGACTCTATTATATGTATATATATTATTATCCTTGATGTTATTTGTTTTTATTTAAATATTTACCGTTTCATTGTAGACTTACCGGTATGTTCAAGGTTTTCATAAATTTTATATATCCATATGACAAAAAATGACTCTTTTTTTTGTCTCACTTTATAACAACAAAAATAATAATATTTTCCATATATATCAAGTATAGGTTTTATTGATTATTCTATTATATATTATTTCATACAAATATGAATACATAGAAATTTGTTTGTTATAAGAATAATTAATGCAATACCTAACTTAATGAGCAATTTTAGTTTAATAGTGCATCTCAATCCGGGACTGCCATGCTTATTCTGTAACTGTTCTTAGTTAAATTATTTATTTATTTATACTTTTTTCTCTCTCGTAGCACTTGACTATCCCATCTTGTCGAGCCGTTAAATGGAAACATGGGGAAAAATTAATGAATCAAAATAATTGAAATTTGATTAATGTAGCAATAACCAGTCATGTCATTAAACATCGAGAAGAGAAATTTGATTAATGTTGAATGAACCATATCCGCCATTAAAAATAGTGTTTTTTATGATAAAAAATTGTTGTTTTAATTTTTAGTTAATAGCTTATTTATTTATTTTCATCAATCAAATATTAAGTTTTTGTTATATATATGTAACATTTTAAGGATCTCAAAAGAAATCTGCAACAACTAATCATCTTTAGACAATTTAAGTTATTGAGAAACTTATAATTATTTTATGTTTTATTTTGTATCTAAACATTTTATTAATTTAAATTTATTCACATTACTTGCATACCTAACATTTAAATTTTTTTTCTTAAATTATAAGAAATATTAATGAATAAATGTAAATGTCAATGTTAATACTAACGATTTTTTTAGCCTATTAATATCTAGTTTTTTGCATAGGATAATTATTTTAGAGTGAACTCTAAGATCAAATTCCGAAACTTATACAAGATAAAATTTATGCGTTATTGAGTTTACAATCGTGTTTTATATTTGTACATATCGGTGATTTTTTTAAATACATTTACTGTATCTGTTATGAAAAAAATTAATGTCAATGTTTGATTAGTAAAAAAGGACATTAAAGTTTGAATATTTAAATGATGTTGACCACCATGGGCTCTTCTTTAATACAACGTACTTAATAAATGACATTTAGATCAAATGTGTCTAATAAATTGATTGCATAAGTACGGAATTATTTTAACATCTTCACAACAAAGTCACTTGTTCTAGATGGCATAGACTCATAGTCTAGTTGAATTTTATCAATGAAAATGATTTACAAATATTATTTAAAAAATTAAACTTAATTATTGCTATCACGAGTAAATGTTCCCAAAGTCAAGCTCATAATTATTACAGTATTACTATTACTCTTGATATATTTATTGATTAAATCAGGAAATAAATTAATATGGCATTTTATACATATAAATTTATTTCAAATTCAAAACATACTCAATCCCCTCTAAAATAGAAGAGTTGGGTATTTCATTGGTGGTATATTTATCTTATTAATATTTGAAAAAAATTAATTAATTAATATTAATGATATATTTCTTCTAATTTTTTTATTTGTCTATTTTAAATAATTTATATAAATTAAAAAAATTGATTAAAATTTGTTGGTAATATAAAATTTATTAATAAAATATGTAGATGAATATGATTTATTAAAAATTGTAAAAATACGGAGTATATATAAGGTAAAATTGAAAAACTAATATTTAAAATAATTGATAAAATTTCTAATCTCTAAAATAAGACCAGAAAAAACAATCGGAGTGAGTATATAACTAATTTTCTTTAATAAATAATCATAATTTATAACTTTTTATTGTACATTAATGTAATATTTATTTTTTACAGGGACATAGGTGAAAAAAACCCTTTAAATAATCATAATTAATTAGGAAGAGTAATTAGCAATTTACTTAATTGCTAATTTAATGATGCCACGTGTAATTTGTTTTTTTATTTTTTTAATTTAAAAAAAAAACACATAAAGATCCCACCTGAAAATGGGTTGAGAGCGAGAGAGCCTGAGCCAGAGACGATATCCAGAACGAAGGAGAGAGAGAGAGCCCTCTTCGAAACCCTAATTTCATCCCCAAATTCTCCGATTTGGATCCATTGCCCCTTTTTCCGGTCCATTGAGAGGTGGTTCTTCGCCGGAATTGGTTTTTTTTCATCGCCGGAGATGATCTCAGGTTTTGTTAATCGTTTGATTGATTTGTGTTTGGGTTTTTGTTGATTTTTTTTTTTTTGGGAATTTGAGATGGGTTTTGGTTTCTTTAGCTTGATTTGTAGATCTCGGTGGGTATGGGAACCCTAGGAATTGGTGGATTTCTTGGTTTTGATGACATGTGGTTCCTCGTTCTTGGGGGATGAGAAGGGTTGGTTCGTGAAGGTTCGGCGTGAGGTGATGGGTTTTTGGGTTGGTTGGAGTTTGTTGGTTTGAGATTTGTGGGGAGAGGAGGAGGAGGAGATGGATGAGAACGGTGCATCATTTGTGGCGGTGAGGAGGTTGTCGCAGGGCTTGGATCGAGGTGGCGGGTGTCATTCATCTTCAGGTGATTTGTCGTCGATTTGCTTGACGTATGCATGCTTAAATGCTTGGAATTTTTTTTCCCGGTGTTATATATAAATAGTTGAAAAAAGTCAATTGGTCTTTTTCGTTTTTGTTTTTGTTTGTCTTTTTTTGTGTGTAAATTATCTATGGAAAAACTTGTGTTTTTTCTTTTTAAAAATTTGAGCGAATAGCCTTTGCGTTTTGAGTAATTAATTAGCAGTATAGAGCCATTTCTCTACCATTAATCTAGTTTGCACTTCATCAAACAGGTCCTTTTTTTTTTGATAAAAATACAACAGATTTCCTTTCGTGATTGTTTTTTACTTTTTATTGCTATATTATATTTCATTTCATTTTTAATTTGGTTCTTTTTCATACATTGAAGTCCAAGTATTGTAAGAGAGACATACTTACGAAAACAGAACGAAATTAGTGTTTTTGATTGCCGGATTGTTGTGTAAAGTATGGAAATAGTATATTAAGGACCTCACCATGGAATTTATGAATCTAATTTACTGTTTGCATGCACAGATCGGAGAGTCAATTTCTTGTAAAATTTCTTTTACAGGGCGGATTTTTTTCAACTTATTTTGATAAATTGATTTATCCTACTCGCTAAAAAATTAATTTTCAGTAATATCTTGTGGCATCACTAAAGTCATGACGGTAGATCTTACTTTTGTTCCCTTTTTCTTTCAAGTTTAGTAATGTTAAGTTTTGGTATATGAAGACTCAAATACCTGAAAACTTACAGTGGATTGTATTTTGTCCTCTCTTGCTGCAGCTGAGGTTGTTCATGGGTCATCAGCCTGGATTGGGCGAGGGCTTTCTTGTGTTTGTGCTCAGAGAAGGGATAGTGATGCTCGTTTATCATTTGACCTGACTCCGTCTCAGGTAATAATGCACTGCAAGCTGGGGTATTCTTTTTACTCGAGCATGTTGTATCTATCTGATTAAATAAGAAATATCAGAGATAAGTTTACATCATTTTCAGTGTACATCACGTTCCAAATGTGCTGTCGTTTTTCTCTTCTATTTTTTACCTACATTTCATATGGTAAGTGTCGTCATTCATTTGTTTTGAATGTTAGTACTTGTTAGCACTTGGAAATTGACTTGCAATTGTTGAAAAGGACAGCTTCACCTTAGCCTGTCAGTAAAAAGATGTGACCAGGCTACCATCAATCACAGAATTATTATTCTCTGAGTAAACATTTATTTGATTATTTATTTATTTATTTCTGCTTCAGGAAGAATGCTTGCAAAAGCTACAAAATCGCATTGAAGTTTCTTATGATAGTTCCAAGGTTGAACACCAGGTATTTAATCCGAATTCTGGATTATTCCTGAAAATTCTCCGCTGCTTTGATTATCTGATTTGCTTTATAATGGTGCTAATCTGGTTGTGAATCATACCTAAACTTTTCTTGTGGTAGAACTTTTACTCATTATTACTCAATCTTCAGTTTTAAGACTTAGGTGGCCAATTCCTGTGCTTAATTGTCTTTGTATACATGTTGTATAGTAGAAACTAATATTGCTTTGATCTTCATGAAATGTTGCCATCCATGATCCATGAACTTCTTAACTATGCTCCTGTGGTTTTCTTCCTCACGGCTTAGGTAATGGGATCAGGAGGAGGTCGTATACGATTTAATTTGTTTAACCTACGAAGGTTGATCCTTCAAATGTAAAATCTGGTGGTGGGCATGATGAAATTCTGAAATCTTTAATAAGTACATGAAAGATACAGTCACTCTCTTACCTGCAGATCCTAGGTAGAGCATGCTAATCTAATATAAGTTTTCAGATTTTTTCTATGAATCTAATGAATCCTTACAAGCATCAAGTTGTGTTGCTATATGTAAGTTAGTTAGATGTTGTCTTTCTATTGCATATGTGGAATCCTTGACCTAGAAATGTAAACGGCAGGTGTTTTCTGTGATCGTCATTTTTTTCTACCATTAACCACTGGAATATTGCAGGAAGCTTTAAGGGCCCTGTGGCATGCTGCTTTTCCAGGAGTTGAGCTTCGTGGCTTGATATCTGAACAATGGAAGGAAATGGGTTGGCAAGGAAAGGATCCATCTACAGATTTCAGGTAATTTTTCTGTTTTTAACAGTGTTTCTGTGCCTTGAAAGCAAAGTTTTTCTTTTTCTTTTTTGCTATGTTTGTTATTCTCTTAAAAGGTTTTTTTTCTGTCTTTCTGTCTAGGGGTGGTGGCTTTATTTCATTGGAGAATCTATTGTTCTTTGCTAAGACCTTTCCTGTAAGTCTTGGCTCGTTCCTTCTGAGTAATACTTTATTGACGTTCATATATACTTTTCTGAATTGAATATATGATTGTGGCATTATTGATTAATGGGACACGAAATTTGTGGAAGGGAAACAAAAGAAAATTTTTAGAAAGTGCTCCCTTCATTTACCTATATAGCTTGTTCTCTTCTTCCAACCAAACACAATAAACAGTTCTCTCCCTCACCCACTCTTTTTTGGCCTTCAATATCCCTCAGTCCAAATGTGCCATTAATTGCATTCCTCCATTCAGAAAATGCATAGTGGTGGATAAGGATGAAAAAACTTAAATATGACTTGTGTAAGAAAATCTGGCAGATATGGTTTTGATCCATTACTTAAGCAACTCTAAAGGCCTTTGTAAGCATAGTTGCTTCTTGAGGACTTGGTCGTCCCCCAAGAGTTCCTAAATTTGTGGCTATGTAACTGGTAAAATAAGCATTTTTTCATGAAATGAATCCAACTTGTTATTTCATGGGGCACATACTGTCCATCTTCTCATGTTAACTCATTATTGTGCAGAAATCATTTCAAGATCTTCTTCGTAAGGAGGAGGGTGACCGAGCTATGTGGGAGTATCCATTTGCGGTTGCTGGTGTGAACATCACTTTCATGCTTATACAGATGCTTGATCTTCAAGCTGGTTAGTGCTATCTATTGACCATTTAAGGTCTCTTCTAATTGTTCTCTTGGGGAATGGCCAGTGGGGTGTGGTTGAACTCCAACTTTTCCTAAAATATAATATAACTTCATCAGTCACTTCAGGTTCTACTGAACATAAAATAACATGTTGATTGCAGTTAAACCAAGGACCTTGATGGGGGCAATTTTCTTAAAGCTACTCTCAGGTATGTGTCTTTATTGATTAGTCTTAATTCAGAGGCCGTTATGATTGCAAAGGATGTGATGATGATAATGGTAAAAAAACTATTTGATATCAGTTTATATATTATTATAGTATTTAGGGTGTACTGATTTCATTTTGGTTTTAGTATATAGATGGCATGAAACAAATTGACCTGTTTCTTGAAGCAAATGGTAGTATCAACCAATTTCATATTTGAATTTCAAGGCAATGCATTAGTGATTTATTATCTTATGTTTCATGGCTCATCATTTGATTGCATATTTACTAGCCTATGTTAAGCAACAACATCATGAAAGAAGGCGAATTTTGTCTAGGGTTTTGAAACTGGAGGTTCTTATTCAAAACGTGAGATATTTGACTAACCTTTGTTAGCCAAAGTGGTGGAAGAAGTTGAATTTTATTGTGGTTTCTGAAAGTAAAGGAATTTTTTTAGAACTTTGAGATATTTAACTAGCCTTTGTAAGCAATATTGTGGAAGGTGGATTTTGTCAAAGCTCTAGAAAGTGAAAGAATTTATTCAAAACATGAGATATTTAGTTTTATGAGTTTATGAGGGACAAGGGCAAAGTTTCTAGCTAATTATTTCCTGGGGAAAAAAAATTGCATGAGCCTTTTGCCATTTGATATTAGGTGCGCATAGCTGAATGTTTTCTAAAGTACTGGTATTGCTTCTCATTGCCGTAAATGAAGTTGTCGTGAACTATGCTACCAAGGTCGTACTGCTCTTTTCTTTGTTGTTCTTGTTCTTCTAGCCCTTTTCTCGGTATATAGTCATAACTCACCCTCATGTTGATCAGGTTGACTAACTTCTTTTTTCTTTTTTGTTTACTTTAAAGTAATTGTATGGCATTGCTGATCACCAAGTATACGTATAGTTCTTATCTAAGTCTATGTCTTAAAAACTATGCACAGAAAATGATCGGGCCTTTGATCTTCTTTACTGCATTACGTTTAAGTTGATGGATCAGCAGTGGTTGGCCATGCACGCATCCTACATGGACTTCAATGTATGTTGCTGTGATTATTACCAAAATCTGATTCACATATCCCCATTTTGGATTCTAACAAGTGTTTCCATTCACTGTTTCGACAATTCAGGCAGTCATGAAAGCCACACGGCGCCAGTTGGAACGAGAGCTGCTGCTCGAGGATATTCAATGTCTGGAAGACATGCCTTCTTACAAGCTTCTCTCTCGATAAAAACATAGTACCTATGGCTTTGGATCTCATCTAACAACCCTTTTTTTTCGCCTTTCCCACTTTTCCTATATTCCATGTTATTTTCCTACTGTCATTGTTGTTGTTTGTGATCTTTATTTCTGAACAGGAATGGGTAAAATTTTCATTAGCAGGCGGATTCACTGCTAGCTTTCTTTCTGGCTGGAAATGTAAGCCATCCACACATTGTATGGCAACCAGAATTGCAAAATTAGTACTTTCAACGGTTGAAATGAACCAAATGAGAGAATATTTTCTGGCAAATTGTTTAACAAATCTCTTATTTCAAAACAACCAATGTATGACTCAATCTATTCTTACTTTGCTTGCAATAATCATAATTAGAGAGCCTGGCTTGCAACAATAATAATAATAATAACAATAATACAACCAGACAAGGCCTCTGAATTTTATTTAAAAACGGAAAAGCAGACATCTTAATTTACTGGAAAAAAATAACCCAAGTCTACTGCTGGAGACCGATTAAATATACCACTCAACAACCGTCCATACACATAAGCATCACATTAGGACCATAAGTACTGATGGTAACATAGCCAAGAGCGACAGAATTTAAGTTCCATTAATGGAAAATCAAGCATATAAAAATCAAGACTCGGAACTGGTAGCCTGGTAAGCTAAAGCTGCATGCAAGCTTTACTCATAAATCCAGGGGTGTTGGCTGCTGTGCCATGCTGCAATGCCCTCTGGAAACCACAAGGCGATTTCTTTGCGTGCACTCTCAATGGAGTCACTTCCATGAATGACATTCCTACATCATATAATATAAAAAAATATAAGGTATTATGCAAATAAACCACTCACTAAACATTATTAAGAGCAGCTAAGTCACAGAAGAAACATGTCTCAGATGTATAAAGGTGTCCAAAATGGGCAACAAGCCATAGAAAATAATGTGTGTTTTCATAATCAAGTATATTTAAGGGTACACGGGCAATAGTGATGCTAACTTCATTAGAACTTTTTTAAAATTAAATTACAAAAAAAAGCAGCTATTTCCAATTAACACACCTTGTTTCAGGCCAAACTTAAAATGCTCAATCTAAGGCTAACATAGTAATCAAAAAGGAAATTAAAAAAAAAAACTTTGGTTCTACAACTGAGTCATTTATCGACTATCAAACATGTACAACACTAACATAACAAACAATCCAAACTTATTTATTTTAGTATGAACGTAATCTGAATATATTTGGCTTGACAATAATATGAACTAAGAAAGAAAAAGATCAATTGAATGAATAGAAAAAAACTTTTCAAATACCTTTTTCTTCAACACACACACACACACACACACACACACAAATTTAAGTAGTAAATTAAGCATCGATTAATCTTCTTACAGTGCACTTTCTTTTTTAATTTCTTCACTAAACATGTAAATTTAGCATCAAACTCATTTATTTTAGTATCAAAGTAATCTGACTATATTTGACTTGAGAAAAATATGGAAAAACAAAGAAAAATCTTTTTGAATGAATAGAGTTAAAATTTTACAAATCCCTTCTCTTCCACACACACAGTCACACACACATTTTTGAAGTAGATTTAGCATCAATCAATCCTCTTACAATGCACTTTCTTTCTTAATTTCTTCAGTAAAACATGTGTAAATGGGAAAAATGGACCATTTCAATGAAGGGAACTAAAATTTTAGCAATATCTAATCTTTCATCCAAACATTGTTTTCTCATCTTCTCTCATAATGTACAAAACGGAACCAAATCAACTGAAATTCAAAAATAATAAAAGCAAGAACATGAGCAAAAACACAAAGATGGTTAAAATCTCACCTGCCAACTTCGATGGCCAAATCACCACGGATGGTACCAGGGGCGGAATCAGATGGGTTGGTAGCGCCGATGATCTTCCGGCCAGTCACAACAACGTTCTTCCCCTCCCACACCATAGCGACCACTGGTCCCGAAACGATGTACTCCACCAGCCCTGGAAAGAAGGGCTTTGCGGAGAGGTCCGCATAGTGCTTCTCCGCAAACGATTTCTCCACAGTCAAAAGCTTCATCCCTAAACCATCAAACCATCAAAAATACCCAAAAAAAATTCCAACTTTCATCATCAAATCGACCAAGAAATTACAGAAAAAGCACAAGGTTCGGTCTCACCTTTGAGATAGAAACCTTTCTTCTCAAATCGACTGATTATCTCACCAACCTAACCAAAAACATAATTTATAAATCGAAATTCAGTCACAAGATGTGCACAAACATGGAGAAAATTAGGGCAAACTGAAATTTCAGAGAGATATTCGTGTACCAGGCCGCGCTGGACGCCATCGGGCTTGATCATGATGAAGGATTGCTCCATTTTTGAATCGAAGAAAACCAAAACCCTAGAGAGATGAGAGGCGGAGTGACGATAGTGCTCGATTTAGGGCTCCTTTTATAGCCTCCAGTTAGAAACCCTAATTGAATAAATAAATCTACCCAAATATTTGCCCGAATAAACGGCATTTTCCTTTTTTACCCTGCTTCTGTTATTATTATTATTATTATTATTATTATTTATACTCCGAGCGTTTCAAAAAATAATTTTAATATTTTTTTAATAATATTTAAATTTTTAGTTATATTATTTATAATATTAATAATTAAAAAACATTAATTACATCTAATTATTTATATAATAAATGATCCTAAGTCTTTTGAAATCTAAAGTATAAAATAGTTTATATGCTAGGAGTTGTTTAATTATATTATTTAAGATATGATATTATCTCAAAACTCTTTACAAAATTTTAAAAAATCCGATATGAAGCCGAGAAAATACATAGTTGTTGTTATTATTATTATTACTACTACTATTTTGATTTGATATTTAAGCTGGTTTTGAGATTTAATATAATAATTCAAAATTTATTTTTTTTTAATTTTTTTTTTGAATCATATAAATTAATAAATTACTCTATTATTACGAATTTAAGGCCAATTTTCTCATCCATTCTCTAGTATATCCTTATTTTTTATGTGGATTAGTGTTTTAAAATACATGAAGATATCCCAAACCAATTTTGACTTTACCATTGCTATGAAAATCAATTTTGTATGGAAAAAGTAATTATTAGAGAATATTATCCTTTTAATTCACATTAGTGTTAATTTTATCAATGAAATTTTATACATATTTCAAGAGTAGAAAATAATTCTTCTAGGCTATGAATTTTGGTTTTGAGATTTACTTATTACATTGAACAACTCTCAAAAATAAAATTGCGAACTAAAAAAACATAATATTTTTTTTTAAATTATTATTAAAATACATAATAATGGTTTGGTAGACTAATATTAGATTCCAATCCATCACTACATTTCCTTTTCCTATAATTTAATCTCAAAAAACACCAAACCAAACACATCACTTGATAATGTGGCTTTAAGTGATTGAGATGGGTTTGGTTCCTAGTTGTTTAAAATTATTCCTTTTGCACGCGTGTTCGATGAGAATTTTATTCAAATTATTTTAAGGGAAACATGTAATAAAAAAATCCTAATAATAATTCTTTAATTATTTCTTTGTAATTTGATTTTACGTTGTTGTCCTTTTCCAAAAAGTCACGTGCAGAACGAGTGGTCCTTGATGAGCTGTGAAGGTGACAGCCCATTAGTCCATTATTATGACTTTGAGATTCGGATCGTTAGAGCCCACGTGATCTTTTAGGATGCGGACAGTTAGAGCCCATAATGCTTTACGAGTGGCATCAGTGGAGCCCATCTAATCTATAGACCGATAAATGATTTAAGATTCGGAACATCAAAGCCCATATGATCCGCTACATTTGGACATCAGAGCCCATAATGGCTCAATTTGTTGCGTTGTCCTCCTCCGACTCCCTTTGCCGATCAATAAGTTATTTTTTTGACTTTTTAGAACTTCAAACTTAAGATTGAATTTTTGGTTTGTTCTTCACACCGGCTACTGTTCATCTCTCCGCCACAACTCATCTTTCTAATGCTTGCAATCTGATCTGTGTTCTTTACTAAACTTTCTCCATATTTTATATAGCCTTGTTTGGATTGGGTTATTAAAAAAGTGTTTTTTTTTTTAGTTTAGATTAGCTTTTTAGTAAAGTAGAAAGTTCAGAAAAATAAAGCTAAAGAAAAAGCAGTTTTTTTATAAAGTTCTAGGTAATGACTAACTAAATTTGAAAAACGCTTTTTTGTTAATTTTCACTGACTACGCTTTTTTTGAAAAAGTCCCATACAGACAACGATTTTTGGTCAAAAAGTGTTTAACTATACAAACAACTATTTGTTTTCCAAAAGCCAAACCAAGCAAGACCTGTATTGTTATCACGGTAAAAAATAAGATAAAAATTAAACAAAGAGAGATTTTTTAATATAATATACTAATGTGTCAACTATTGGATAGCGCTAATGGCATGACACCAAAATATAAGGGGAGGTCATAGGTTCAAATCCCTCCCGGACAATATTGTTTATCGTAATGTTCATACACTGTTCACCCAGGATTTATTATACTATTCTTATATTGTACATACACTGTACATCCGGGTTCCTGTTCAGTACTATTTATATTTATATAAAAAGGACGTTTGTCGTCTATTATTAAAATATATATATATAATATATTAATGTAATAACAAAATAAAAAGATAAATAAAAATAACTTAAAATTTTTACAAGCTTGATATTCAAATTTAACTGATCTATGGAAGGGACGAGGGAGAGGGACATGACTTAATTTTATTTTTTAAATTTTTTAAAATAAATTAGTGATGTGTCAAATTTTAATTGGATGGGAAACCAGCTGATGTGGCACCCCGTTTGATAGAAACCCTCCTCTTTTCTCAGTAGGATATAGCGCGAGATCGAGAACTGGGGTTTTGAGCTCGGAGCCATGGCGACGAGAAGAAAACCCCATCAGGAATCGAAGGGATGGCTTTCCAAATTTGTGCAAGAATTCGGTGAATCTCTCCCATTCTCTATCATTTTCCCAACGATTCATGTATTCATCCCTCGATTTCTTGATTGCTTATGGTTTTAAGAGTTTTGAGGATTTGAATGCAGGTTGGGATGTGCTTCTCGGATCAATCGCGGCTTTCTATGTGTTTATGGTCCCATACACTAAGGTGGAAGAGAGTTTTAATGTCCAGGTACACCCAAAAACCCTATGACCATTTCTTGTGATGAAAGCCTACGAATTGTTCTCTTGTTCAATGATGCGTGTGTTTTATTTAGCATTGATTTTTTGTGGCCCGATTCTTGATTATTTTTGAGTTTCTAATTTTTTTTAAATGATATTATCAATTAATTGTTTCAAATTTAAAGTCCGAGAACTGCAGTTTCAGTAAAAGCAGTGGAAGTGAGGTGCCAAAATATTGGCATTATGTATATCAATTTGTTAATTTTACAACTGATTTTAATCCAGTTATACTCCAAAGGCAATGATGTCAAGCCTATCACCATCTTCTGGTTAAACAAGTTATTGAAGACATGATGTTCATTCTACACAGCTATCACCATGTTAAACACTTTCTCTATTTTGTTGTTTAATTTGACTAGTTGTAGATTATCTTGTGACAATTTTTCTTCAGTGTTTGAACTTGCTCCTCTTTACTGTCATGCTGCAATTGCATTTCCAATTTATATTTCCTGTTCTGTCGTCGATTATAATTTATCAACTGAGTGATGCTTTGTCATGTTTTTTCAGGCAATGCATGACATACTTTACCATCGTCATCATATTGGAAAGGCAAGATTATCAACTTGCTTCTTGGAACTAAGTCTATAGCAAGCTTCTTTATTTCTTGATAGCATACTAATAGTTCGATTAATTTATCTGACAGTATGATCATTTGGATTTCCCTGGTGTTGTTCCCCGTACTTTTATAGGTAATTCTTTTTTATGCTCGAGAAACACTACCTCACATACTTGCATGGTGAATTTATTTTAGATATGAAGCAACTATTTTTTTTTTTCTTTAGATCTGTTGTTGCTATTTGCTTTGTGACTTATTAGTGCCTTAGAACACATCAAATTTATTTCCTGCATCCTGTTTTTCCCCCTTATGGATTATTACGACTATTATTTTTTTCTTTGACTGAATCATCATTTTTCAGTTTTGAGAATTACTTTCTTCTTAATTTTTAGATATACTTTGAAGTGCATTGTTCATCTTTTCTTGTCTACCTTTCATTTAAACCATGTGCATTTGTCTGTTTTCTAAGTACCTATCATATTTTTGTAAGGTTTCAGTTTTATATAGCATCTGTCAGACCTTTTAGGTAAATCAGAGGTTATGCTTGCGACATAGATTAATATCCACTGTGAATGATAGTACAATTGTAATTATATTTAGATAGACCAAATATAGTGGGCAGGAAAGATGTTCAAAGACCTTTTTATGTCTTCACTTTGGCTCTCTTACCTTTGTTTAATTCTGTGCGAAAGGTTAGAAATCTTTTTCTAGGTTGTTTATCCTGTATAAGTTATTGCCTGTGTGCTATGTTGCATATGTTTGTTGAAATATGATTTCTAGAAGAGGCAGATTGTTGCTTGCATGTCTCTTGGTATACTGACACATTGCCAATAGTTGAGATATCTCATGCCTCCATTGTTTCAACAAGGAACAACAACTGTTTGAGGCTCATGGAGAATCATGTGAAAGGGTACCTTGCATTTTGTAACTTCATTTCCTTAAGAAAATTCAAAATTGTGCATCCATTTCTTAAAAGTAAAAAAATCATGCTATGCTGCTAGATTTCCTTGACTATCCTGGCCTATTTTAGTAGATATAACATTCATGTTTTCTCGTATTAATTTATCTATTTCTTTGGTTGCATCATGCATGTGACTGGGTATATCTTAAACCAGAAACAAAAGATGAACTTTTTTTGCCATTCTCAGTGAAGGGCAAGATAAATAACTTCGTGGCTTTTGATTTTCTATTTTGAGCCCTGAGCTTCGGTTTTATGTTAGATATCCAGTTAAAATTTCCATTTTTTATTTATTTTGTTTGGTATTTGATTTGACTATATTTGCACTTGTTTTAACATTGCTGACAAGGTACGTCTGTTATCCAGGTTCTCTTTTGGTGTCTATTTTGGCATCACCAGTGGTGTTAGTGTTGCATCTTTTGCATGCACCAAAGTTTTACAGCCTTTATGCGGGTATTCCCTTGTTATGAAAATTTTGATATTCTCACAAATTTTGATTCACATATTTGGATGTCTCATCAGTCCTTCTGCATCCTGAAGTAAATGTCATGAAAACACTTAGCCCTTTGAGTTTTTCTCAGAACGGATCTAGATGAACCAAAACTTGTCCATCTTAAGTGTTTAGTGTCCGCCTCTGTTAAATATGTGGATTCTAATACATTCATTAATTATTAGAAACTTTGTCATCATTTCATTACAAAATCTCCATGGGAATATTGTTGGCCTTGTAACTGCCAATATTTTCAGCCTGGTTCAATTATTCTTATGAGAACATGAGGTAAAGTATGTCAAGTATTTACAAAAGAAGTTCTTATGTTGTATTTTCTTGTATACAAAGTCAAATACTGCTATGGGAGGAAAATCCTTCCTAGTTGCAACTAAGAAAATTGTTATTTGTTGTCTAAAGTACCTTAGTAAATCATATTTATTTACCTTTTTGTGCTATTGTTTAAATTGGAGATCTGAAAATTTCTGATGCTGTCCACTTTTGTGTTAAAGAGGTGATTGTATTTAACTGGTTCTACAAATGGGAAAACCACAAAACATGTCCTTTCTCTTCATTTTCTTGATATTGTGGCCTTCTCCCCATGCCCTTTTGTGTTAAAAGAGGTGGTTGTATCTATATACAGGGCTTTGAATAGGCTAAATTTTCTATTTTTTCGCAAAATATTCGGTGATATTATTTCTTAAATGGTACTATTTATTTTATTGTAAGTGATTAACTTTATGATGGCTAAGCCATCTTATTTGACAGTGCAGTTACAATGAACCCAATTCTCGACATATTTCAGGAATTCTATATGTATTACCTTTCATAGAAGATGTTAGCTTCATAGAAATAGTTTTTTCCCTCCACCCTTTCTGTCTTTGAATTTTATCAGTTCAAAATGCTTTCATGCTTTTCTTGTCCTTCTGTCTACAGTCCGCTTGGTCTTAGGATGCATTACACTGTCAAGTCTCCGATCACTTCGGATTGAGGTAATTACCTTTTACCTTATATTTGATAATTAACATTAACTTTGATGAACCAGTATGACTCTCAATCAAATGCTTCTCTTTTTCATACAAATAACATTACATTCCTATTCTGGGGATATCAGTATTGTGGCTATTGCCAGTATAACAACATTGTTGTTCATATGCTGTACATTTTCTTGGTTAATGTTCCCAAATTTCATCCTTGAAAATGGTCTTTCTGTGCTCTGGCCCCTATGAAAACCATACACAGGCAACTCTTCTTACGTTCAGGTGAGTATACATTGTATCTAGGGAAAAATTTTCATGATTGGGACCTTCACTATTAACAGAAATAATCAAAATTTCACCTCATTATTACGCAGCTTTAATCCTTTTCTCAAGACATTTGCAGGTCCTAAATACAATTATGTTTAATAATGAAATCTTTGAGCAAATTTAGAGAGGCTGTCGACTACATTTATCATGTTGCTTGTAGTTTTTGGTTAGTCCTTTTCTTCTGTTTTTGGTGCTTTAAATCAATTCGAGAGCTCCTGAATTTCTTGTCCTCGTATTCATTATCAAACTGCATGCTATTAGACTTACAAATGCACAAAAGTTATGTTTTTTCATTAATCTGTTTACTTGCTTTTTCCCTCTTAAAGCTATCAAAGTATTGAAAAGGCTACCTTCATTTCCAAGCAGATAAGAAGGAAATTTGGCTACCATGTTGAAGCGTTCTTTGTTATATTAACTTCTGCACAATTTCATTTGTTATTCTACTCTACACGACCGCTGCCCAATATATTTGCTTTTTGTTTAGGTAATCAGTTTTGCGCTATATAACTAGCATTTACCTTACAGTGGTGTTTTCCATTGCCATGAACTGATTTTAAGTGCGTAACTTACATTTTACTAATTTGATTTCTGCCCAAATGCTGTGCATTTTTCTGGATTTATTGGCATTCAATTCTGAGGTTTACTATCTATCTCGTAAAGCTTGTTGTTTCAATAGTTGTTTTCGATTTGGTTGTTATCTTGGTTCTTCTGCATTAATTCATGGTGGCTTGAACCTTAGCCTTGGGTGATTTGCTCATTGCCGAATCAAGTTAACCATCATGTTGTTTACTTCTGGAGATGTGATTTGAGCTCTGAGGGAGTAGGGTGAACTCACACTCAGGCTAAATGTCTTGTGCTAGGGGGTGGGCTGTTTTTAGACATGTGAACTTTAGGAGTAGGGCTAAGAACTTGTACTCAGGCTATCAACATCTTGTGCTATAGGGTGTGGGCAGATGATGGCCATGCGATCTTGAGGAGTAGGGATTACAACTTGTTCTCAGGCTCAATGCCATGTGCAAGGACGTGGGCTGTTAATAGACATGTGATGCTGCTTGCAGTGGCATGTTATATATGTTGCTGTTCTTTTCTATTTGTGTGTGATCTCTGGTATGTGTAGGCAAATTAGGTGGTATTGGTTGTCATATCGGCATGCTTAATGGGGACCTCTTTTTATCTGTATCATTGCACATTTGGTCCCAGAATTTTGAAAATTGATTACTGGTTTTCCTTATTAAAAGTATCTGAATGACCGTTCTAGTGTTTTGGAGTGACCTGTTTTATTAGGTTTAGCAACATTGGAACAAGTACTAGCTACATACATTGCTTTCTATTTGCTTTAAGTGGCTACTGATTTTTGTTGTCTGCTGGTGCAGTTACCTTGGCGTATTCTTCCTGGTTCAGGGGAGATGCTTTGTCAACATTGAAATGTCTGGTACAATTTTTCTATTTTCTTATATAAGATAAATATAGAAGTAGCTGAAATGTGAAAAAAAATGAAAATATATCTGCTGAAATGAACAAGTTAAATGATTAATGTATGAGGCTATCTAAGCTCACATAGCCCTTATTTGGAGACCATGAAAAAACTTTTCAGGGATTTTGTTTTGTTTAGATTTAATTCATGAATTGATCATACATTAAGTAAGTTGCAATGTTCAAGATATAAAAGGCTCCAAGAACAATTTAGAAACTTAATACACTTTAGTATGATATCATTCACTCTATCAATCACACGCTCTGCACAAATGTTGGTATTCATGTCAGTGAAGTTTTTTCTTTTCTATAGCATATATGGATTGCATGAAATCCATGGATTTTGTTTTGTATAGATGTGATGTCAAAAGCTTGATCTCTTGTCCTCAAACTAGTACTCACAATAGAACGAGGCATCATGAACAATTTTGAAACTAACAGGTATAAAGCATCATATCATTCACCATATTAGTCACATGATTTGCAACAGTTTTGGTATTAATGTTGATGAAGTTTCTGTTTGTGATAGCTTAAATGGAACACATTAGTTTCTTGCTTTATGACCATCTACTCCAAATGCTGGTGTGTATTGTTTATTTATATGCATACTTAAAATGCTCTGTCAAGTACATTAGTTTTTTCCTGCCAATATCAATTTGGTCATCTACTCTGAAACACTTTGCTTTTTCAATGGCAGACCATTGCTACAGCTGTATTTAGATGTGATACTGTGCTGCTATTTGGAACTATTGGCATTTCGCTTTTGCTAGTATGTTACCTCAACATTCCTTTGAAAATTTCAACTGTTTTTACGAATCAAATTGTTATAGTTCATAACACGTGTTTTTCTTGAATGATTGTTGTCTTACATGTACAGAACTTTTGAATTCTGGCTGTTACTTTTACGTGCATCCATAAACAAATTAAACTATAATCTTGCTTTTTTTTTGTGTGTGTGTTGTTTGTTTCTGTTTTCAGTTGAGGTCTTGTTTTGCTGAAGGGAATGATGGTTTGATTGTCAGCTACTATAATTAGGATGTTCTTCACTGAAATACCTGCTTTAATGTTTTTCCCCTCTAATATTTAAAAGGTTTTTTTCTCAATAATTGTGTAAGGGTCAAACCTTAGATTCTCATATCATTTAATAGATAATGATCTTATTGTTTAGGTTGATGAAACTGAGAAAATACTGAGAAAAGACTTCATCTCACCAGATGCTTTCCACTTTCCATGTGACAAACTCACTTTCCATTTGGATGACAAAATAGTTAAGTGAAAAGTTTTAATTAGTCCTTAGTTAATTATTCCTACAAGCCTATAAAGGAAAGAAGCCATCTTCCTGTTAATATTTTACTGCATTTTTGTCTCAGGATTTTTTGATGAAACTCTAACCTTTTCTTTTCTAGCTAGTCCCTTAGATGGCTGTACTATAGAATAGCCCTGTTTGTCTATTCTAATCCCTTACATGGCTATACTATAGAATAGCCTTGTTACGTTGTTAATCCTCTATCTTTCTCATCTATATAAATTCAGTAAGTTCAGAAATATCTGATTCCTTGGTCCATGGCCCCTTTATACTTAATTTGTCCTTTTACAGAGCAAGTCAGTTTCAATGAAGGAAGCTATTAAATGCTGCATCAGTACTGCATTTCTTTGCATAGGTTAGCTTCATATTTCTAGCATTTATGATTGTATGAGTGGGAAGAGTTCACTGCTATTTCTGCTTATAGTTCTTTCTTCATCTGTGGTTATGTCTCATCTTTGTGCAGGTTTGACAATTCTGGTTGATACAATAATGTGGGGGAGAGTTCTGTGGCCTGAACTTGAAGTTTTCTGGTTTAACTCTGTTCTAAATCGGAGTTCAGAATGGGGTGTATCCTTGGAAATGAATACAAATATTATAACTTTCTGTTATGTTGATGCGTAAATCCTAGTTGTTAATTGTAGGAACTTCTAGATAAATTAAACTGCCATTTTATTGATATTCTTGAAGAACTATGTACACGGTTTTTTGTTTGAAATTTCACCATGAAAATGATCTATCAAATAGCATATTGTGGTTTATGTATCCGTTCGCAGTTATCCCTAGTTCATGCATAGATGGTTATATGGCCATGCAAATCACACTTTTTATTCTCTGGTCTTTCATTTACATTCATTCTTGGTCTTGTGCACATGTGACCTCTAACCTTTCACAACTATGTGCTTCAGCCCCTTTATGGCTTTTGTTAGCATGCCTTTTCTCCCCGTCATGAGGGAAAAATAACATATGGAACTTAAATTTTCTTTGCCTTTCGACTTAGTATACTTGTATTTGTTTTATTCTTTCTGATTCCATTGCTTGTTGCCATTTATTATCTGCTTCTAGTTTTCTTTGATTTTGTTATTGGCCTAGACACATGCATTTCACTGGTACTTCACTTCTGCACTTCCCCGATCTTTACTTGTAGCATATCCACTCTTCATGGTGAGTTGATGTAGTATAAAGTTTATTGTACTTTAACTCATAGTATTATTTAGCAATTCATGCCCGATGAACAGGAAATATATTTCGATGTGCCTTTTGAAATAAATTAACTTCTTAGTTCTGCTTGTAAATTAATGTGCATGTGATATTTAATATCAAAATCTGAAGGTTTCATTGAACATAATGGAACAGGTGAATAGGGAATGCAAATTGCTTTGCAGTTGATTGGTCGTTTATCTAATTAAAATTATTGGTTTGCTCTTTTAGTTGCCTAACAAACTATGCATGTGCAGTCTTAGAACTTGGCCATGAGGAAAATGAAGATTGATTGCTAATTTTCTTGTTGCTAACTTTTGAAGTGTCCTATTTATGCCCAGGTTTTGATCAAATCAGGCTATAATCTTCCTTTTTTGTATTCTTGTCTCAGCCTACCTGAGAAATTATCACAACAGTTCTTGCAAGATTTCCCTTTAATCTGAAACTTTTTTTACCCATCCACTCCTTTACTATGAAGCCAATACCAAAATCCTTGCACCATGATGTGTTACTAACTTGATTTGATTTTCTGTATATTGCATCATGCTATCCTATTTTGTCATTCTAGAAATCATTACAGGATCATTAGTTGATTCATGAAAGCATATGTGTGAAAACACATGCTTGCAAATTTATCTAGATAGTGTATTTTGCCTTGATTGCCACATTATCTGAGAATGTTAATATGCATGGCAACTTTATCTATGAAGTTTCATCATGTGGTTTTGGTGGCTACTCATCTGACTTATGAATTGACATTTTGCATTTTTTGAAGTTAGCATTGCTGCTTGACCGCCGACTTTGGCAGTACATTGTCCCTGTGTTTTCTTTTGTTCTAATTTACTCAAAACTTCCGCACAAGGTACATTTAAGTACTGTTACATGTAATTTAGTTGAAACTCATAATAACTAGCTTCAGAAAAATTATTATGCCTTTCTCTGTGACTGTAGGAACTCCGTTTCATTATAGGTGCTGTTCCTATTTTTAATGTAGCAGCAGCAATCACAGCCAGCAGGGTGTAAGTGAATTATTATTGCATTTTCTGTTATATGTCCTAAAATTAGAAGATGAGGGGAATGCATGTGGCATGATCTTAGTATAGTAGCACACTTGTTATTGATAATGCCTTCCTAGTAGTACACAAGTGTAATTTTTTCATTCAATACCCACCGATGATTTTGTAGAAGGCATTATCAATAACATGTTTGGTTCATAGTTATTAAAAGTGTGCCTCAGGCTCAAGACTCCCTAGTCTCCAGCCTAAACACCTTGGAGCCTCAATGGCGTGGGTAAAAAGGCGCCCAAGGGGGCATGCCTTGCCTTGAGGCTCGAGGTGATTTGAGGTGTGCCTTGGTAAAGTGTAGCCTTTTTTCTATTTTATTTTTAAATTTTAAGTCTAAGAGCTTGATAAATTTGAGCCATTAGATGATCATCAAATTAAATCTCAACTTTTAAAAATAAAAGTTTTTTTTTCCCAGTTTTTAAGAGCTAGATAAATTTGAACCAGTAGATGATCATCAAATTAAATCTTAACCCTTTAAAACAAAAGGGATTTTTTTTTTTAGTTTTTAAGAACTGGATAAATATAAGCCATTGGATAATATCAAATTAAATCTCAACATCCACTTCAAGTGTTAGGCCAAGTAAAGTGCAAAAAAGGCCTTTTGATAATTGAAAAGGGAAGCTTATTTATTCTTTTGGATTTAGAGATGAGGGGTATGAATTTGACAAAGAAGAAGAAGAATATCAAGATGATGATGATGAATATGAGAGTGAGTGCAAGAATAATGATGAAGCTATTGAACTTGATAGCGTTTAGGATTTCCTAGTGTAATAGTATTCCTTAATAGCAGTAGAATAGTAGTAAATCGTAATCGTAATAGTATTTCTTAATAGTATAGTAGTGTGATGACTTTTTTGCTACATTGGTGATATGCTATTTCTCTCTCTATATGTTTTATCCAAGTTTGAACTTTAAACTTTGATTTTTCTTATTTTATGAAATTTTAGTATTTATTATGAATTTTATGATTTTTTAATAATTCTTTTAAACTTTTTTGCTCGTTGCTTTGCAAAAAAGCGCTCTTAAGTGTTGCACCTTGCGCCTAGGCGATTTGACCCTTTAAGTGCCTTGGCGCGCCTTGCACTTTTAATAGTTATGGTGAGGTTTTCTTCCATGTCATTACCTGATGAGATGCACTATGACATAGCAATTCAATTGATTATGACCACAATTAGTTCATTAAGTCAATTTTTTATCTATGAGAATATCCATTTGTTTCTTATTTACATTTTTTTAATTATGAAAATGCTCATCTCAAAAACTTGGTCGACTGTGTGCAATCCCACAAGTATGCGGATCATCAAGTAATACATCTCGTGCGAGCACGAGAGGGTCATATTCCCAAGGGCCCGAGAATCTACTCTTACTTTCTCTTTGCAATGTTGTTTAACCTACAAGTCCGAATGTGATAGAGAGAATACTAAGAAACAAAGTAAATGCAAATAAAATGCTAACAACGAAGGTAAAATACGGGGAATAATCAGGGCAAGGAAGTGGTCATGGATGAGGATCCCCTCAGGGGCTACTAAAGTGTGTAGGATGCTAAAACTAACATGCCAGTGGCCAGTTGGACTGAGAAAACCCTAGTTTAGGCCAACCTGATGGTCACGGCAATTAACACCTGATCCGGTACGAGTATTGGATACGGAATCGCTTCCGCCCAAATCATCCTATGATTGCAATGGGAATGAGTGGTTTTCTTAAGTTAGGGTTGAAACACATGCTAGTACTCATCCCTAGAAATCGAGGGGTACAAATACCCGATGGTCACGGCGTACTTATACGTATATCCCTTTCAAGCTTGGTGAGTCTAATACTATGGCAATAGTCATGCAACCTAGTACTACCTAAGAATTGATACACAGAATTCTCATGCATCCAAGGAATTAAAATACACCAAACATGGATCACAACCAAGCCAAAATGCAGTATATAGATCAAACATCCAAACAACACAAGTTCATCCCCAAGGTTCATCTACATCCGGTGACCTTGGGGGTTTAGTTGTTCATAGTCACAAAATACACCAAAAAAGTCATGAAAATAACTAAATAAACCATAAAACAACTCCCTCAAGAGATGGAGGCCGGAGAAGCTTCCAAAGACGCCACTCAAAGGAATGGCTTTCCGTCATCTTCAACCTCTCAAAACCAAGCCCTAGGAGTAGATCTTGCTCCAAATCACGTTCTCCTCGCCAAATCCGCCGTGGAAATGCCCTCAAAACCCTTCTTCTTCCTCAGATCGGCAATGGTGGTGATGAGCTTCAAGAAGGAGGTGTCTCTTCTTCTGTATATTGAGAGTGAGGCCACCCGTAAGCCATCCCGAAGCCACTCTTTATAAGCATCATTAGGGCATTTCTTTGAAGAGGAGACGCCCCCTTCTTGAAGCTCATCACCACCATCTGAGGAAGAAGATGGGTTTTGAGGGCATTTCCATGGCGGATTTGGCGAGGAGAGCGTGATTTGGAGCAAGATCTACTCCAAGGGCTTGGTTTTGAGAGGTTGAAGATGATAGGAAGCCATCCCCTTTGAGTGGCGTCTTTGGAAGCTTCTCCGGCCTCCATCTCTTGTGGTAGTTGTTTTATGGTTTATTTAGTTATTTTCATGACTTTCTTGGTGTATTTTGTGACTATGAACAACTAAACCCCCAAGGTCACCTTGACCTTGGGGGTGAACTTATGTTGTTTGGATGTTTGATCTATATACTGCATTTTGGCTTGGTTGTGATCCATGTTTGGTGCATTTTTAATTCCTTGGTATGCATGAGAACTCTGTATATCAATTCTTAGGTAGTACTAGGTTGCATGAGCATTGCCCTAATATTAGACTCACTAAGGGATGCACGTATAAGTACGCCGTGATCATCGGGTATTTGTACCCCTCCATTTCTAGAGTTGAGTACTAGCTTGTGTTTCAATCCTAGCTTGAGAAAACCACCATGCCCATTGCAATCATAGGATGATTTGGGCAGAAGAGATTCCATATCCAATACTCAAACCGGATTAGGGGTCAATTGCCGTGACCATCAGGTTGGCCTAAATTAGGGTTTTCTCAGTCCAACTGGCCACTTGCATGTTAGTTCTAGCATCCTACACACTTTAGTAGCCCCTGAAGGGATCCTCATCCGTGACCACTTCATTGCCCTGATTATTCCCCGTATTTTGCCTTCGTTGTTCGCATTCTATTTGCATTTACTTTGTTTCTTTGTATTCTCTCTATCACATTCGGACTTGTAGGTTAAACAACATTACAAAGAGGAAGTAAGAGTAGATTCTCGGGCCCTTGGGAATACGACCCTCTCGTGCGGGTCTCGTGCTCGCTCGAGAGGTGTTACTTGACGACCAGTATACTTGCAGGATTGCACACGCACACCAAGTTTTTGATGCAAAGGCTGTTACTATCGCATAGAGACTTAAAACCATAGAGACTTACAAGGGAAAGTATTTATACTTCCAATGTGTTTTGTGATAGTCTTGGCTTATAGCTGCTTTGCAATCTGGAAATGCTATATGTTTCACAGTATTAATTAATTTCAGCATAAATTGTAGGATTTCTCTCAAAGATTTTGTAATTTTAAGTTGAGTGGTTTCTCTTGTTTTTTTTTCTCGGGAAAATGATTTTCTTTTTTTCTTTTGCCAATTTTATTTTGTAGGTTATTTATCTATAAAAAGTAAATATACAGGGGAAAATTCTTTTGAAGCTAAGATATGCACCATTAATTATCAAAAGGAAAACATGAAGAAAATCATTATTGTAATTTTCAGCTTATACTTGTTCCTTTTATTTAAACTAGTAGATAAATGGAGTTGCAGTTATTATTGAAGATAAGAGTGTATGAAGGATGAGAAGACAGTATTTGTTGATAATTTTGCTTCTGAATGTTCCAGATATAACAACAGGAAGAAAACTCTTTGGAGGTGGCTTTACATCGGAATGCTTGTCTCCATTCTTATTAGGTTTTCTATTAAATGTGTGGTCTTTTTTTTTTTTATATTGTTGCCTATCATGTTTCCTATTCTCATTTATGGTTGTTTAGTCTAGGATGCTCCATTGTGACATTCATGGCATCTTATGAAAATTATCCTGGAGGTTATGCTCTAAAAGCTCTACATCAGTCTGGTAAATTCACTTTATGCCTATCTGTCTTTTTTACATCTTACCCAAGTAAATTAAGTATTTCGGCAATTTATTAAACATTTGTGGCTTATTGCTTGGAACCATTAATCAGCAATGACTTATATGTATGGTTCTTGTGAAATTTTTTCTGATGCAATGGTCTTTTATTTTGGCTTTCTAGTGATTTAAACCTTTTTACAAGCTACTTTTTTAGCATCGTTCTCATGATCTTAACATATGCTGCTTTTGCACTGGCTTAGGGTTGTGTGAACCGGAAGTTATGGCTTAAGGCTTGTTCTATTTTACGAATGAAGTGCTGATTGTTGCAAGCAGTTGTGTTACCATTTTAATTGTTTTTACATATATTAAGGAAGATTTTATACCAGCCATCCCAATTTGTCTCTGAATAAACATAGTATTTATTGAAAATAAAATAATATATACCTTGTTGTTGATATTGCAATTCTTTTAATAGTTCATTGAATGTTTTTTCATTAACCAATTGGTATTGATATCAGTTGGGACAACGAATACAACAATGGACAGGCGGGTTCATATTGATTCCTTTGCTGCAATGAATGGTGTATCCCGTTTCCTTGAGAATAACCCTCCATGGAGGTATGCTTCTCTTGCTGCACAGCTGATAGATATTCTGCTTGTTGGGGGAGGGATGTATAGGTGATCTATATATCTGTATATTTATTGTATATATATATTGTGAGTAACACATTTTTATTTGCTTTGATAGAACTTGCTCTCTTATCCTCAATTGATCATGTGCAATCATAACTTATAGTAAATTTCATGAATGCTCTTTTGCCCTAGTTTCTTCTTTAGGTCATGCATTCCCAACTGCACTAATAGTGAAGCTGACTAGAGAAGAACATTAATATGGATGTTCTACAAAATGAAGAGGAGATTGACATGGACCTTTTGATTGATTAGAGTCGCACTTCATTTACATGACGTCTCAGCTTTTAATTCTGCTGCAATGAATATGTCCACTACAACCTAAATAAATTGTTTCAAGTAAAAAAAGATGATACAAGTATTAACAATAAACTGTAAATTGTTCTCTTAGTGCTATACAAGGAAACTTTGAGTGCTTCTCATATATGTTTAATACAAGCAAAAGTATGAACATGTCCTTTGACGTAACCAAGGACCACATAAAGCAGTTGAATTACATTCATCATTTGGTTTGCTGAATAACTAGAGGGAAAGTTCCTATCAACATCGTCGATGGTCATTTGTGTAATCTGGTAACTCCCTGATATGATATCATTATTTAATCATGTCCTAGAACTACTTTATGGTTCAGTAGTTTTCTTTTCTGATTTTATTATTGTATCTTGGACGCAGGATTCTTGAACCATATTGAAGGAATTTTTCTAGTTGTTAATCTTCCATGTTTCATGTTTTGTAGCTTTCTGACGTCATTTCTTTGTCTTATTTTGTTCATAGAGCCATAAAATACAATTCTTGTAGTCTTTTTACAGTCTTTTTTACACTTTTTTTTCAACTCAAAAACAGGTATTCAAAAGAAGAAGGGATTACCTTGGCAGAGTACCATACCAGAAATTTTACCTACTTGCTAAGGTGAATTTTGACTTCTATTCTCAGTTAATCATAACTTGATGCAGATTTCCTCACAAGTTGTTGGCTTGGTTTCATACGAAAATGTTGGGTTGTACACTTATATACAGCCTTGCCGCATGTCTTCTAATGTTTTAGCCATTGTAAGACCTTTGATACTGTATTTGTCCTATATTTCATGACTTATTTTTCCTTTATTATCATGTGCAGTGAACATTCAAAAATTGATGGCTTCCAATGCTTATTTTTTGTTGATGGATTCTCAAAAGCCCGTCTTCGAATTGGTTTTCCACCAATTATATTGGTAGGTTATTCTCATTTCAATATTGCTTCAAGTAATCCAATAAGTCGCATTGGATTTTTTTGTTTTTTTGGTTATTCTAATTCCAGATTTCACAATCTTACTAATTGAGAAATGGCTGCTCCTTTTTCTCTTTTTGGCTTGTGTACCCCTGCCCCAAATGGATAATTGGTAGTATACCCTTATGGCCAGAAGTTATCTAAAAAAAATTTATAGGAGGGTCCCAAACTATCACTTACTCTTTATTGACCCAAATGATCACCCAACTATTTAAGTGTTCCTATTTTAGTCACCAAACTATAAAAGTTTTCAATTTGGTCATCCAACTTTGAAAATATGTTCAATTAGGTCACTCAAGCTCACACCGTTAACGATGTGCTGACATGGCGATACATGCCACCCATTTGCCATAAAATAGGGCAAAATACC
Organism: Dioscorea cayenensis subsp. rotundata; assembly: GCF_009730915.1. Taxonomy (NCBI): domain Eukaryota; kingdom Viridiplantae; phylum Streptophyta; class Magnoliopsida; order Dioscoreales; family Dioscoreaceae; genus Dioscorea; species Dioscorea cayenensis. Next base: position 22,451,280 of record NC_052486.1, on the reverse strand, counting down.
TGGATTGTCACCCAACCATTTGAGTGTTCCTATTTTAGTCACCCAACTATAAAAAATTTCAATTTGGTCACCCAACTTTAAAATTATGTTCAATTAGGTCATCCAAACTCACGCCGTTAATGATGTGCTGATGTGGCGATACATGTCTCCCATTTTTCGCCATGCTAGCACAACCTTATGGCATAAAATATTATTTTTTTCTAGTTCAAGTTACCATGTGGCTTAAGTTACCACGTTGACATTCACGTGGCATGGAGAGCCACATATATAAACTGTAATATATTATATTTTAGAGAATTAACTAATAACAGCATTTGAAAACAAAAATTGCATGTAGCGAGTGAATTTTATTAAAAAAATTGCATCAACATGAACTTTAACAACTTGCAGAAAGTTCATGTGCTGCTTCACATAAAACAATTAGGGTGCCCAAATAATTAAATTAAAAAAAAATACATAGAAAACTCTTTATATCTCTAAGCCAATTGCAAATTTTGCCATTCATTCTAAACTTAGCACCAACGTTAGAATAAGAATGATAGAGGGAAATCGTCTCCTTCATTGTATACACAACTTTTCTTTTTCTTCGTTGGCAGCATCATTTAGTATCAACATCCAAAGTGGCATTATGATCATTGGTGTGGGCAACCCTCATCATCTTTAAGTTTGAAAAGGGAAAAGAAGGAAGAATGATAAGGGTTAGAAGTATTCTCTATACTTCTTAACAATGAGGTTTTAGGATTTTGAATGAAGAATGAAAAGGGAAAGAAGGAAGAAAGATGAACATCGGGAAAAAAAAGTAAAAATAGGGAAAAGCTCTTCATGCCACGTGAATGTCCACGTAGGCGTCCATGTGGCAACTTAAACCACATGGTAAATTGAATAGAAAAAAATAATATTTTATGCCACGTGGTTGTGCTAACATGGCAAAATAATAGGTGACATGTATCGCCACATTAGCACATCGTTAATGACGTGAGCTCGGATGACCTAATTGAACGTAATTTCAAAGTTGGATGACCAAATTGAAATTTTTTTATAGTTGGGTGACTAAAATAGGAACATATGAATTTTTGGGTGACCATCTAGGTATTTTTACTATTTTTATGCCACGTGGTTGTGCTGACGTGGCAAAAAATGGGTGACATGTATTGCTACGTCAGCACACTGTTAACGGCATGGGTGTGGGTGACCTTATTGAACGTAATTTCAAAGTTGAATAACAAAATTGAATTTTTTTATAGTTGGGTGACTAAAATAGAAACACTTGAATAGTTGGGTGACCATCCAAGTATTTTACCCCCTTTTTTTTTAAGGGTCTGTTTGGATTCGCTTCCTTTTTAAAATGTTAATTTTGTGTTTTTTAGATGTGTTATATGTTTTAAGTGCTTAAACTAATTAGTTTAATTTTTTGCATAGTTGCATGTCTTATTAGTTAAGCATTTTTGTTTAATGTTGCATGTTTGTGTGAATGTGGAAGCACTTCCAAAGTGGTAAATTACCACTAAACTGAATTCTCTTAATACTTAAAATAACCAAATTCTAAAACTCAACTAAGAGAAGCACGCTTTGAGTAAGAACTCATTTAGAGATTTTCAAAATTGAAAAGAGAAATTATAAAAAATCTATTTTGATCTCTAGTCTTTTTCTATAAGATGAAGAGAATATCTTTCTACTCATGCTAGAGGGGGAAAACTTGATTACTTGTCATCTATCAAATTTGCTTTGCCTAGGAACATTTAACTTCTTCAATAATGAAGCAAGTATTATGTTGCTATAAAATCTCTTAAACTATCCAAGCAGAGCTCAGCTTGAGAACTTGCTAGAGAAATCAAACTTCTCTAATGAACAAGTAGCAAAATTTGAACACAATTAAAGAGTAATATAACATGAAAATTTGAGAACTAGAATCACAAAGAATGTCACCCAATTCCGGTGAGGTTTAAAGTTGATTGCTAGCGACAAGATCTCAGTGTCCAGTTAGGCTTCAAGGAAATTGGGAGCCTTCAAACAAATTGAAGAAGAAAGTGATATATTAACTTTATATACGGATATGGTGGGGAAAACCTTTTTCTGTATCGGCATTTTGGTCACAGAAATATTTAATCCAAGTGTTTTTTGTACCTTTAGAACTGCTTTTCAAAGAGATAACGATCACCTTACTTATCAGAAAGGCAACAAAACACTTTTTTTTTTTTCTTTTCTTTTTTGTGTTTTTGCTTTTTCCCCCAAAAAACAATCCAAGCATGCACTTTTGTCTAAAAAAAACATTAATTTTAAAAGTTAAGTTTTTATTTAAGAAAAATAAAAAAAAGACTCTAAACAGGGCTAAGTTGACTTCTATCCATGAGGGTGTGTAAGCAAGCAAATAGAAGTGTTGTGTGGGGAAATACAAGTAAAAATAATTTTCATTAGGGTATATAACTGTATAAGCAATGATTGACTTTTATATGAATGCATAACCATATTTTTCAATAGAAAAATCATCTGTGCAATGGTAACTGGTAAGCCAACACTAGAGGAGCTTAATTTAGTGTTGTTCAATTAAATCAGAATACTTTAATGTGCATTTGATTATGCCTCAATTGTTCAATTGTAACTGCTTTTATTTTGACCACAGCTAAGGGAACCAAAAGTGTTTGTCCATGGTAATATAGGACATGAAGATATTGCCCTCTCAAACTGGCCAGGCTGCCTGTGATTATCATTATGGATGCATTGGCCCTCAGTTCAGAGAAACTTACAAAGAAAAGTCAGTGTTTTATTTTTAGAAAATTTTTGATTTTTATCCATGAATCCATTACAATGAATTATTCAATCCTCCAAAGTGCTGTCATATATTATATTTTTTATTTATAGGTTATTATGGAAATCAACATCATATTTATTTATGGGGCAACCTTATTAATGTAACTTTAGGGACATATATTAAACTGTTTGTTTGATGAACATTCTTGTTCTTTGGAAATCTTAGATTTTATTCTCATTCTAAGACGTGCACAAGAGTAGATATGGTTTTCCTCTAGTTTTCAGGTTGTATCATGGATGACACAACTGAGCCACAACCGGTTGAATCATTCCACTGAACTTACATCTGATGACTAAGTATGTTGATATTTTTGAAATCCTAGTTGGTTTCTAGTCCAAATTTGTTCCTCATTTTTTGTCCTAATTTTGTTGGTGATGTTATTCTTTACAGGGATTTCTCAACCATGGCAAGATTTTGTTACCTTATATATATATATTCCCAAAACCCGGTGTCGTCGTCTTCTTCTAAACTAACTGTCAAGAGTTTCAAAGAAATTCATAAAACTAATATACAGTTGAACTATTCAACTTGTTGATGTTTTAATTAAACCCTAATCCTTATAAAAATGTTTCTACTGATTTAAACCATGAAAATGAGAGTAATCTGTGTGAAGTGAAATTAAATCATCATATAAGGAGGAACTAAATTTGGTAACAGAGTTTTGAATGATAATCAAAATTTGAAGTGGGTTGTAATTCCCCCATGTGGGATTTTGAGTCAGAAAACTATGGAGGACCAGAACTAGTAACACTAAAAGAGAAGAGGTGACAAATGATGCTTTTGTTTTTTTTTGGAACTTTGAAATCCACTTGTTGGATTGTCTTTTTAAGAGTTAAGAGTGAGTGGTTGGTCCACACATCACACACACAATTCACACCCAAAATAAGAACCCTTAATAATAATTTTAAAACAATAAAAAAAGGAAGTAAGAAATGGAACAAAATATATGATATATATGATTCTTTCTTAATCTCATCCACAAGGTAAAACATTTTGTTATTTGAGGTTGACAAGGGCAATCCCAATTTTCATGGCATAAATTAGATCCATGATCTATGGATGCTGTCAACCAATCACTTAAATCATTCTCCCACTAATAATATAACTATTTGCATTAGTCTTTATTAGTTGAGGTTCATCATCAACTAGATAATAATATATAGCCTTGTCTTGTTTGGTTTGCACATTGTGAGTTTTAAGAACCAACTATCAAGTTTTAGGTATCTTCAATGAAGAAGAAAAAAATAAAAAATAAAAAACAAGTAGAGGACTTCATGACAAATTTTACAAGCAATAAAGGCTATAATTAAATGTTTATATGGATCAACAAGAGCATATTCTTTAGCTTTGTTTATTCTCTCCAATGTTTTCATAACTTGCACTAAAAACAACCATCACAAATGTACCAGTTTAGTAATATAGTTGCATGCCTTTAATAATTTGCTTGAATACCCCTCTAAAAAGAGGTAATCACTAATGCACTCTTCTAAAAAATCACATCTGCTTATATATATTTTCTTGGTTGATTTTTTATTTTTTTATTTTTTGAGAAAAATGGATAAATTGTTGTTTCATTGAAAAAGAAATAGACCAACATAAAAGATGAGTCACCATATCTGAAACCGAAGACGGTTGATTTTTTATTAGAAAAAATATTTAAACAAATAAAATCATATTCTATATTGTAATTCCACACATTACATAAATAAATCAATCAATAAATAAAATTGCAAGAATAGTTGAAGAAGAAATGGAAGGCACTACTAGTTAGCACCATCATATATACATATGTATATATATATATATATATGGTTCTTTATAGTTGGTGATAAAAAGAGTGGCATTGGCTTGGCAATAATAGGCATAAACTTTCAGAATAGACTATCCACTAAAAAGAAGGGTAATAGTGACTAGTGAGGGAGGGGGAAATGAGGAAATCTCAGTCTCCACTATACTAAAACACTGCTTTTAACTTTTGTCTATTAAGGGGGACAAAGCATTGTGTTCATAAGTTCATAGGGGTGATGAACTCCTCTTATTCCTATTCCTCCTCCTTTGCTTTTGTGTCACTAAGCCACCCACCACTTTAAAAGTATCACTGTTAAAAGAATGCATGTGTGTCACCATTTCATCTCCCTTCTAACTTATCTTCTTGTTTTGTTGCTTAGTCCTAAAAGCAATTGCTAATCTTTCTTTTTTTGTTGTTTGAGTCCTCAAAGCAATTGCTAATCTTTCCTTTAGCTACTCATTAGACATTATAGAATATTAGTGCAAAACTTGTTCAAAAATCAATATTAAAATAATATAATATAATATAATAAACCAAACAAGACAAAGAATGAAGAAAGGGGGAAAAAAATAATAAAATACATATAGGAAATTTATGTAGTTCACTAATTTAAGTTAGGTCCACACAGTTACTGTAGATCTTTATTGTAAGAAAAGATAAATTTTTTTTTTTTACAAGTATTTATAAATACTCATCCACTCATTATTCGAATCTAGAGTACACTAAATAAAATAATTTTTCAACTTTTTTTAGATAATTACTTCTCCTCACAAAAAACAGTTATATATATTTTTTTCATGTCTTGTGATATTTTCAATGAGAGGAGAAGCATGGCTCAATGTTTGCTATATATATATATATGATAATTAATTATCTTCCATTTCTTTATAAAGTGTTACAGTAATAAAGAAATGTTAATTTTTTTTTAATTGTTGTATAGGTCTCTATAATTATGTACTTTCTATCTTTTTAGTCCTTGCAATATTTTTAGTTAAGTGTAAATTGCAAGGATTTAATTGTATCTAAAAATTATTGCCGTGGACTAGAACGACCCAACTCGACCAAATATGAGAACTTAATTATACCTAAAAATATTAGAAGGACAAAAAGATAGAAAGTACACAATTATAGGGACATGTACAATAATTAAACTTTTTCAACGTAAACTACGTTTATGAAATTATAGCAAACCCATACTATAAAAATTTATTGGCTCATTATAACAATCCCAAATACACTCTAAAAAATAATTTTTTCTCTTACAAAAAAATTTTCATTTTTTTCTTAGACTGTACTTTCAGAGATTTTTTATGGTTTGGATCAGGCGTTGATTGACAACCTACTGTATTGAATAGTTAGTTGAAAAAAATATGTAGACCATGAGACCAAAGTGGGTAAGGGATACTAAATCTAGAAAACTTTAACAAGGTTCTTCTCAAAAAATGGTGGTGGAAAATCTCTTCAGACACTACTAGGGAAGACTATATTGGAACCTCTTTCTAAAGCTAGCCAATAGAAATTCTTTTTTTAGAAATGGAATCCTAAGTTACCTTCATGTGTTTAGGGCCTGTATCACACATGTTGCTCATGATGGCATAACGATCTCTTTCTGGTTTGACAGATGGGGAAATGGATCTGCAATTAATATTTGGCCCAACTCTTCATGAATTCCAATCTCCCCCAGGGCTCAATTAGGGATCTTGTCCACTCTGTTTACATTGATCCTTTAGCTGATGACCCAGTGATCTTTGATACTCTCACTAGGGTCTATAGCCAAGGAATTGACTTTAGTGACTTAAAGAGATGGGATCTAACAACCAATGAAAATTTGTTAGTAAAATCTTTTTATAGATTTCTGAATAATAGGAGTATTTACAGTCAAGTGACCCAAGTCATCTTGAAAGGTCTTTGTCCACGCAAAATTAACATGCTCAATTTGGTAGCATGGGACAATAGTCTACCGACAACAACGTGTGTGCTCTGTCATTAGGCGTTTGAATCAATAAAGCACCTGGTCCTACGATGCCCTTGTGCAAAGCAAATTTGGGGCTACTTCGATCAACTATTATGTTTTCTTCCCCTTTCTTGCTCCTTGGAGGGTTATGGGGAACTTGGAGGAATTCTTTGCCCTCTTAGCTTTAGAGAGATTAGGGACCTTCTAGTCCGTACAATTACTTGGAATATTTGGTCAACCAAAATGCACACATTTTTAATTCCAAGCTTCCCTAGCATTTTACGATTATATTGAAATTGAACACATGCTCCTCTTGTGGTTTAATGTATCATCAGAGCAAAAAGAGCCAAATTTGAAGATAGCATTGTGACTGTAAAATATAGTCTAGAGTTCTCAGGGCCCTCGTTGATACCAAGAGAGATTTTGGAAAGACTTAAAATATTCCAAATTCTAAGTAGTTGGCAACGCGACGGACCCCTTACAATGGGGTTTATCTTCTCTTTTCTTCTATCTTCCCTTGATATCTTGTTCATTGTTGATTCCACTGCTAGTGGAATCGTTTTTGTTATTTCTTGCATTGTTTGTTTCTCCATTCTTGTATTTCTATCCCTTTGAATTTTTTTTTTTATTTTGGAAGGAATGTAATTTATTCATTTTTCAGAAAAAAACTATAAATAAAAAATAATTTTTCAATTTAATATTGGGCTATCTTAATTACAGGGAAACCCACTATTATAGCTAATAACACCAACCTATATGTGGAAATCGGTTACTCTTTTAAATTTCTGTAAGCGTTATCACACTAACAGAGAAGTGTTAAGCTATTTATTTTCTTCAATGTATATAATTATATATATAGTTATCTTGTTGTCGATAAAAAAAAAAAGGAGAGAAAAAGATTGGTAATGCTTTTGTATAGTTGAAATGATATGTATATATATATATATATGAAAGTTAAGTGGATGAGGAGAAATGAACAAGAGAAGGAAAGATACAGAAGGTAGGCCATGGGGAGAAAGATTAGAAAACTAGAAATTTTTGGTGTGGCCTGTGAGGCTGAGCTCATTTAGTTTTTCTTTCTTTTAAATTTTCTTTGAAAATTTTGGTGGAAGAAGTCATGTTGATGATTCCAACTCCCAAGTGAAGAAAAGAGGTTTAGATTACTTGTTTGGATGGATAGAGATGGACACTATTTTGTGAGATAAGGTCAATTTGTTAACCATAAAGTTACAAAACCATCTTTCTCTCTATTTGCCTTCATTTATTTTTATCTTCTCTATTATTATTACTTTCACTTTCTTCATTATATACAAGAGTTTTTAAGTATTATCATACACTGCCATCTTATATAGTAACAATTTGATCTTTTGTTTTCACCTGTACATAAAAGATATAGTGCAAATAGATTAAGACTTCGTTGGCAAAATTAAAAAAAAATATATTTCTATGAGCTATCTCATTGACACCAACATATATAATAGAAACTTAATAAAATTACCATTTTATTATTAAAATAAAAAAAAATATATTTATAAATTTATATTTTTAAAATATTTGTTTAATGAGGGAGGACAATGATGCAAAAATTGTTTGGGTTTTGAGTAAAAAAGAAAACATAAAAAAGTTAAAAATAATAGGAAAATTAGAAAAATTTTATATTATTGTTTTTCTTCAATTTATTGCATCTTAGCTAGGGACCAAATGTAGGTTTGGTTACTTCTGTCTCAAGTCCCAATCCGCATGTTCTTCACTATTAAATGTTTTCACAAATGCCATTTTCTATTTTTTTTTAGTGGTAAATTATAATTTTGATGTTTTTTTTTTGAAAAATATGGATACCTTGTTCAGAGAGAAAATTACATACCAACTCTCTCTATTACATTCCATCATGTAATTTTTTTTTAAAAAAAAATACTAGGGTTAAAAAAGAGATGGCAGCCTATAACATTAATAATAAGAAAATAATTAAATATTTATTGACTGAAAACCCAAGGAGGATTCTTTGAGCTTAAGTATATGGAAGTTTCCTCCCACTACAAAAGTAAACATAAGAATTATTCTTATCAACATAGTAAAATTTTTTAATGTTAATATTTTTAGATTATTAACATTATAATTTTGGTCTAAGACCATAAACTTTATATTTAATTATATACTCCACATTAATATACTTTTTCTTCATGTGTATCTTCATCGCTAAAACTCAACTTAATTATAAATAAAAATAATTATATTTATGTTATGTTTTTTTTTCCATCCTTTTCAACTTAAGGATAATTTGATAATTTTATTTAATTAAGTATCGGAAAATACAGTGTTCATAGAGGTTAAAATAATAAATGACAAAAGTGCAAATTTAAAAATCTATTTTTCCCAAATAAATAACTAAATAAATAATTGAGTGTATGTTTGATCACCATTCATCCCCTGCTTTGATTTTTTTTTTATTAATTAGTGGATGTTTTGTTTGATTATCATAAAAAACAAAGGTGAGGGTGATGGGAGATATGATTTTCATTGTTTGATTTCATTCAGAACCAACATTTTTTAATTTAAATATCAATCTATATTTATATTTATAATGTCTTTTCTCAATCCCAATCCAAATCCAACACTAAAATTATACATTTTTTTTATTCTAATTGAGTCAAAATTTAGACAAGATACAATTATAAATATTTTCTCTAGTTAAATAATATCATGTTTTGCTTGCATTTTTGTTTTTGTTCTAACCACTTCATTCAAAACCAAGTATTTGAGCAATAATGCAATTATAAATATTCAAGTAATTAAGAAATTTTATAGGGTTATTGATGCAAAAATCAACGCCTTCAAGCATGACACGTGTCTATGAAGATTTTGTGCAGGAAATTAGGATGATATCTTTAGTGGGTGACCTGGTGTCTTTATTATACTTATTTTAACAAATTAATCCAAATTTAGAACTTTCACAGGGTCTTAATAAAATATTTTTTTTTGACATTCTCATCCTTATATGTTCTGGAAATTATTTTAGGTAGAGAAGTCTAAGGTCAATTTTGTGGTATTTTCATTTCAATAAATGATAAAATAAATGTATTAAACCACCATGGATGCCGAAATGATAGCAAATAAAATTTATTTTAAGATAAATGATGAAATGCAACAGAAGTTAAAAAATAAAAATAACCAAAACCATTTAGTTCAAATGGTTAGTGGCACAAAAAATAAATCTTTCGAATGAAATGCGAAGTGAGGGTTTAAATCTTAGTTCGAGAAATTAACTCACGAGTGATATCACATGCCACACTCATACACCATAGAAGACAGTTGTTTTATTATAACTTAAAAAAATAAAAAAAATCAATAGGGTTTAAGAATAGCATACCAAATACTTCATAATTTACTTTGATTACTTAAAGAAAAAAAAAAAGTATGAATAACATACCACCTAAAATTTTCACATTTCATTCATGAAAATTTTAAAAAAAATATATATTGCAAAAGAATCTCAAAATCATGTCCAAATTCAATGAATTGTATAAATAACATATGACCTAAATTTTATACCTCATTTACTTGAAATTATTTTAAAATTAAAAAATAAAATATTAAATAAGAACAAAGTAATCAACCACCTATTAATTTATTAGCACGGGTTTCTTAGATAGGGTGCAGGGATGTTAATGAGACTGGAATTCACCGAGTGTATTCCTCGATCATATCCCTGACTTGTCAAATCCATCCTTGACCCCGTCTTAGAACCCAGGTTTAGACATTCCTTGTCCCCTTTTTTTTGGCATCTATTAAATACATCATAATATATATATATATATATATATATATATATATATATATATAATATTAAAATTATATATTCGGGGATAAAGAGGGAAAAGATTTTCCATCCCTGACTCCATTCCCTGGCTTAGTCGGGATGAGGGATTGGGTTCCTTATCGAGTTTGTGGTAAATGACAATCTTAGTAAGGTGTTTTTGTTATTATTGATGAGGATGATTTGAATCTCAGCTCACCATACTTGTGGGTTGAATCATTAACTTTTCGTCTAGGCACCCTTAAAGTGATTTGTGCATATCCATTAAAAGGATTAATATTAATCCTATTTTTCAACAAAATAAAAAAAAAACACATATTGCTTAAAAAATAATTTCTAAAAATCAATGAATTATATTAAACAAATAATTGAATGAGGACATGATGGAGCAATACTTAATCCATCCTTGGGAGTTGGTAAACTATGTGATTAACAAGTAAAACAAAATAAATAAATCCTAAAACAATTTCCAAAAATCAAATGATTTTATTAAATAAACAATGGAATGCATCCATAATTGACTAATATTTAATCCCACTTTTAAGAAAATAATTATATATTTTTCTTATATCATACCCCTTAGTAAAATTTATTATTAAATTGTAGGAAAAATATATAAAAATTTATAAGGGTATAAGTACAAAAGGCAGAGAGAGCGATGGAAATAATAAAATAATAAAAAAATAAAAACAAGAAAGAAAAGGAAGGAGGAAAGGGAAGGAAGGACTCCCCCACCTATTCACCTCCTCTCCTTTTTCTTTGCCATCAATTTGATTCCACTCTTGCTCTTCTTCTCACATCCATTTTTCTTTGAGCAAATCCTCAGCTCTTCAATCTCATCTATTCTTGTTAAATTTGTTGCTTCATTCCTTCATTGTTTCTGCATCTTTTTCCTTATCTGTTTTGCTGTCTTTTTGGAGGTTTGGCACTGGATAAACAGAGGGACTTTGTTCTGGCTTCTTGCCTTGTGGTCCCTGTCACTGTTCTCTGTTTCTGAGAGCCTTCTTATACCCAGAAAAGGATTTTGTGGATTTTTAAAAGAAGTTTTTTTAATTTTGCTCTTTATATATATCTATATATATAGATAAATATAAAGTTTTTTTTTTATATAGTGTGTGGAGTGTTTTTTGTGTTAATTTTTGCTTGAGGAATTGAGGGAAGGGAGAAACATGGGAAAGCAGGGACCTTGCTGCCATTGTGGAGTCACAAGTGAGCTCCTTTTCATGGTTTTTGAATTAGAAGTTGGATCTTCTATGTTGTTCCAGAACTTTGCTTTAACTTGGATTTGTGTGTGTTGTGTTTGTGGTGTTTTATCTTTCCTTTTTTCCCCCTTTAGTTTTGAGTGTTACCTGTTGCAGAAGTAGATGTGATGTTCTTCTGGTATTTTTTGGATTTGTTGTAATTGGTTTTGTTTGAATGGAGAGCACCAACAAGAAGACTTAGCTCATGAATTTTCCCTTGTTTCCCTTTCATTTTCTAGCTCTAAACTATGTTTAAATCTCAGCATGGGCATGGTAATTCTAGGAAGAAAAGTGAGAATTTTCAATGGTCAATGCTCTTGACAATGTTTGTTGACTATTAATAAAACTCTCACTTGGACAATATTTTGGTGAAAAAGTCTTGTGCTCTATTCTTAGCAAATTATTCCCTGGTATTGGTAACTTTGGGAGAAGTTCTCAGAGAGCTTACATGTTATGAAATATAATTTTTGGTTGCATTTCTCAACTAGATGCCATGGTTATTTCTTCAGAAGAATATAGACACCAACAAAAATTTCCAATTGGACAGATACTGAATGTTCAAACAAGAACTCTTGTTCATTAATCTCAGTGAGCTATGAGTTCTTTTTCATTTGTAGATTGGATGTGTTTGTTGACAAGCGTAATTTTAGCTTACTGATGGATGTTCACAAGTTTCAGACTCAGAACAAAGTCTGAGTAAATAGAATGTGGATTTTCATGCCAAGCCTATGCTTGGTTTTTTATTGAAGTGAACCATGGCAATGTTTCGATACATTGCAACCGCTTTCATTTAATTTAGAAGTAGTGCCCACTTCAATTACTCATTCATGAATGCACATATATATTGTATTGGATGTCTTGTTTGCTTATTGAGCTTTAACTGTGAAATTTTTGGCCTATTACAAAATAATGCTCAATACAGTGGACTTGCTATTGTATTGGAAAACATCGTTGATCTCAATCTTCATGAAAGATGTGTACTTACAACATAAGAACTTTGGTTGTATCTAGCTTATGCATCTTCTTTTATAATTCACACATATATATATATATATATATTATGCAAAGAGCTTTGAGTATAGAGAGACTTCATTCATTAATTATGCTAAAACTACAAAGCATTGTTGTTAAACCATAAGAAAAGATGATTGTTGAATCCATGTTTTCTCTTTTGTTGATTTGTATGAGTGTAAAATAATTGCTATGTTATTCATTGTTTTTCATTACATAGATTTGTGTTTTCAGTTAAAATGTTTCTGTTACTGAGGCGATAAATAATGCAACAGGCACCCCTTTGTGGCGAAATGGGCCACCTGAAAAACCAGTGTTATGTAATGCATGTGGTTCGAGGTGGAGAACAAAGGGTTCCCTGCTAAACTACACACCAATGCATGCTCGTGAACTTATTCCTGATTCAGAAGAATTTAAAGCTGCTAGAGTTAATAAAAGTGTGTCATTCAAACCGAAAGAACAGAAGCTGCCTAAGAAGAAAGCTGATGAATGCTTCAAGTGAAATTGGTCATGAAATGCAATGTTGTGACCAGAACTTTAAAAAGATTCGTGAGGAAGATCCAAGCAACAGATCAAGCTCTGGATCAGCCATTTCATTTTCAGAAAGTTGTGCACATTTTGGTACTGCTGATGCTAGTGATTTAACAGGTTAACTATACTTTCGTGATCATTATTATTAATTTTTTTGTTCAATTTGGTAAACTTTAAGAATGCTCTCTTGCAAAAATAACTTAAGCTAACGCTACTCTTGTTTTCAAAGTGAGATTTTCCATTTGATACATTGAAAATTAATACTCGAGAACTTCATAGAAAACTAGCACATTTTGTGGTCACATTCTTGTTGCACTTCACTTGTTGCTAGTTTTTGCCTTAAATTGATCCTTGGCATTTTCCTTTGAGGATTAACATGTATATGGGGATAATTTATGTATCTTATTACATAATTTAGGTAAAAATATTTAATTTATATATTAAGATGGGTATCTTTATTTCATATTGGATATGAGTTTATATAAGGATATTTAATTTTACATATACTAGATGAGTATCTTCATTTTATGTTGGATATGAGTTTACGTAAGGATATTTAATTTTACTTATGCAAATAAGTATTTTCATTTCATGTCATTCATGAATGATACGTGGTGGACACGTGTTTTCCACATGATTCTCTTTTATGTTTTTTTGATTGAGGTCTTTGATACATTAGGATAAGATATCCCATTCTAAAAAGATTATATTTATCGTTTTCATTTATCCTTTTAAATTCCATTAATTTTTTTAATCTTTTTCTTATCTTTTTAAATCCTAATTTTTCGCATTTTATCTAATCTTTTTCAATTTGGATTGTTTTTTTTTTTAAATTTTTATAATTCGAATTTTCTATATATAAAAAGCCCATACTGGTCTTTTGTCTATATCCCTTGTTGTGTTTTGTTGCAATGTGTTATATTAGGATATTTCATTTTTTTAAAATAAATGATGTATTTTATTATATGCATGTGTATTGATACGACCATGTCCACATATTGTCTTTTACCAAATGAATGTGTTGAATCCTCATTTGTATCTATGTCCTACTAAAACTGTCCAAATGTATTCTATATGTTACTGAATTTTACCTCCAAGATGCACTATGACGATTGAAAACAATATAGAAGAGTATATCTGAACATGAATGACACTAATCTCTAAACTCAATAGTTTCAGCTTGATACATTATAAATGACAGCTCCATTTCTAAATTTTCAAACAATTGCAGTAGGATTTTTTTTTATTTGGAAATATTTTACTTTGATCAAGTAGATGTAAAGTCTATAGCCTGAAAACTGATAATTATCAATTGTTTTAACTTTCATGTTCAGCTCAATCCATTGTGTGGGATTCACTAGTTCCATCTAGGAAGAGGACATGGGTAGCTCGCCCGAAACCCTCACCTGTTGAGAAGCTCACTAAGGACCTTTACTCCATATGGCATGAACAGTCATTTTGCCTTTCTGCATCCTCCGAAGAAGATCTTCTTCTTGAAAATGAAACTCTCTTCGGCTCCGATGAGATTGGACATGGAGGTTTACTTATTAGGCATCCAAATTCAAAAACTCTGGATGAGGAATCAGAGGCGAGCTCAATTCCAACAGATAACAAGTCTTGTATTCACAGTGAGACTTTTTCAGGCTCTACTTCTTTTCCTGTGCATGGCGAGAGCAGGGTAATAGGTTCTTCTCATGCAAAGCCGACAACTCAAATGTTATTGGGACATGCAACTAGGTACTTCCCGACAAAATGATTATTATGTTTTTGGAATTTTGGTATCTCACAATGTTGCATTACTCATTTGTCGTGTCTGTGTTTCCCAGGGATAAATCATCTGATGAAATGCTACAATTTATCAGAAATAGGGATTCGCCCTTGAGTTCCTCCAATCTGAAAGTGAGTTTGCTTTTTTAGTATACTTGTATGTGTTTAATTTATAGGAGAAATGCTTCTGTTCATGACTTATTGTTGTGGCAGGATGTTTTTAACTTTGAGGTGTTTATGGCACACTTGACGCAAGAGGAACGGCAGAAGCTGATGAAGTATTTACCATCTGTGGATACAGCAAAGCCACCTGAGAGGCATGTTTGTGCTTCTTATGATCTTTATATTTTATTGTCTTTCTGGCGAATGACACGAATCTTTTTAAATTGCGCAGCCTTGAGAAGATGTTTTCTAGTTCACAATTCATCGAGAACTTCTCTTACTACCAACAGTTACTTTCGTGAAGGAGTTTTCGATCTCTCTTTGCTGGGAGTGAAGGCTGATGAGTGTAGAACTTTAAAGAGACTTGTTTTGCTTAATTTGAATAAAACCAAATGGGTAGAAAATCGTAAAGAACTACAGGTATGAGATTTGAATGAAATTTTTTATGAAATTTTGAATTCTTTTCGTGATTGAATTATTATAATGAAGTACTACTATCTGGCTAATTTTTTGCGTTCATTTGATATCAGGAAATACAACATAAAACTAGAGGAAAGGAAACAATAAACACGCCAAGCGTTGTCGCAAATTCCAGCTTGACTCCCCTCAAAAGGCTCTGTGATAGTGCTAACCAGAAATCCCGAGGTCGGTGTTCATTTTCTTCTACTATGCAAATAGAATTATCGATGCGGTCTCTCATAATGTGAAATTTCAGATACAAATGGTGTCATGAGAAGTCCTAAAAGAATAAGCAAAGCCGGTGTTGTGAATGTAGCATCAGCAAAGCCGCCAAATCGGAACAACAACGATACAAACTCTAAAGCTGTCTCCTACATTGATGAATTTGTCGATAATGAAGTCGATTGCTTCAGTCCCAGAAGCCTTTTTGCATCTCCTTCCACCCCTATACAGTTTTCGGCCATAAGCTCTGAACAGGATTTATTATTCGACGTGCCGAGCAATGGACCAACCCCGGAAGCGGAACTTCTCTACCATCCCTGGAAAATGAAAACGACGATGAATGGCATTGCCGAAGGAGAAGACAACCTCTCAAACTTCCCAGCTTCGAGTATCATCAGTGGCCAGAAGCGATGATGCATCTGTAGTTATTGTTGGGTCTTCTTCCATGTGCAACACTGGGAATTCAGTGATGCTGTTTCACTGTTTCAGTTGAGTTGAACTGAACCAATTGGGAGTGTTCAGCACTGTGGTTTCAGTTGATGTTTTTGTTTTTGTTTTTTTGTTTTGGTTTAAGAAAAATCTTTGAATCAGTTTGAATTGGATGTAATTTGGTCCTTATCTTTTGAATAGTCTGACAAAGAGTTGAGATGTAATATAACTTTCAATTACTGAATGGATTGACGTTCCATATTGTAAATTGTTTGCAAATAAACATGCATATATTTTTGCATATATACCCTGTCAAAACTGTATAATTACACCAGCTTGGCTACAAACTCTGCTGGACCACGACCTGGTCAAGCTTGGTTCATTATCATTTATGAGGCTAACAACCTGATGTACACTTGTATAAAGTTGATATTTGCACATTACCATCATAAAAACACAACTATTTGCTTATAGTCCCTACATAAAATATCAATATAAATCTTGTTTGAAAAGTGCCATTTTTTTTTTACACATGTTCAAATACACACTTTTTATGTGGATGCATATGTAAAATTCCCCTGTATTTAATAGAGTATTTTTATTAGTATAAATAAATGAAGGGAAAAATAAAATTCATAATTATTAAAAGTTGTAGGGAAGTATATGCAAAAATAAAACCAAAAAGTACTACAAATTGGAAGCGTAGGCAGCGGTGCCGTGGATGGCGGCAGTGATGAGATCTTTTTGTTCTTTGTGGGATCACATGGCGGGCACGTGACGAGATTCATATGAGCGTGTTTGCCTCCACGCTTTCCAGCACCTACGAGTTCACTCACCCACGTTTACCATTCATGTGATCTCTTCCTTTTGTGGTCCCCACCCACTGTGAGTTACACCATTGGGTATCATTTTCGGGTGCACTTAACTTAATTTTGATTTATATTACCAAACTTTATAACATAATTATTATGAGGTTTTTCTTTGTCTACCCACCATCAGAGCTCATTTTTGTTGTTGTTGTTTTTTTTTATATTGGTTTAAGATTTATAAAATGAACAAATTAGCCTTCACAAATGTTTTTATATAAAATTTTTTAAGGTTGATTTTTAATCATACAGATATATAAGGTTTCCGTTTTGGAAGAGATTCATGATCGAAATTCACGCAAAGTAAGGATATAATGTTATTGAGTTTACGGATGCGGGCTACATTAGTGCACATCCCTGACTATTAATTAATTTTAAATTGGGTGCTTGTGGTTTAGTATTAAAAAATAAGTAAAAGTGTTTTACAAAGTTATATAGAAAAAAATATAATTTTTATATAAATTAATTAATGATTATTTTGTATAGTGGGTAGTACTGTTATTTTTCTCCATTATTATTTGACTAAAATTTATTGGCAAAGTAAGATAATAAATAAATAAATAAACTATGTCGTCTATATTGTATGTACTAACAATAAAAAAAGAAGCAAGATATTAGACAGAGATCCAATGCAAAAGCTATTAATGTATTGATGATGGTAAGGACTATGATTTTTGAGATGAGAGATCACATGCAAAGACAGGTTGCACAATCCTTGGTTTTTTTGTTTAATTTGGTGTTTTCCTCTTGCATTGCATTGCATTGATGAAGGGGGTTTCCTCTGATTATTTTTGTACTTGATTAATTAGGTACTTGTTATGTAAAGAAATGTCTAAATAAAAAAGATATATATATATACATATATATTTAGAGAGAATATCAAAGTAAAGTTAAAGAATAAGACAAGCATTGTGATTTATTTAACCATGCATTATTGGAGTGAAACATTTAACTCGCTTAAAAAATAACTTCTTATATTTTTTAAATATCCTGTTTTCTATGGGACGTTGCATGAACATCTCTACATACATTGATAACATATTTTGAAAATATAAATCTATTATATAAGTAGAAAGTCATATTAAAAATAAATAATACACAAAATATAGTAAGAGTAGCATCAGTTACTAACAAATTAGATAAACATTGATTAAAAATAATCACTCTTATAAAATATATATATATATATATATATAAGTTTTTCAAATCAAAAGTTATATAAAAAAAAAATAGTACCTCTAAAAAATATTAATGTGAACTTCATTTATATTTATATAATCTTTCGGTCCTTGATAGAACAATGTTAAAATAGAAGGATTAATATATAGTGAGTCTCTAGTTAACTCCAAATAATTAGAACTAACTCATTGTGGTCCTAATTGTTGTTGTTGCCGCTATGGTTTGTATTATTTATTTTTCATGTTATATATATATATATATATTGTTTGAGACACTATTGAAAGGCAAGTTGTGCAACTGGAATGTATGGATTTCCAGCAATATCAAGCCATAATCTTAACCATCTATTAATATGCTGTAAAGCTATTTGTCCTTTTCTTTTCTCTCATTCAATTCCTCTCCTTCTTCACCCCCTCAATGCATGTTTCTTCAACAACAACAATAACAACACTCATCCAACTTTTCATAAACTATTATTATTATCATTATTATTATTAAGAAAATGATCAGGCACCACCGCTCATGGCATTGAGAATTTGTGAATGATTTGTTTCTTATTTTATCATAAAAATTAAAAGAGCATAGAACATTGAACATGGAACATTGAATAGGTTTTATCTTTTGGTGTTTCAGACCAAAGAATCCTCTTTTTCTTTAAGGATTCCTTCTCTTCTTATGTTAAACCAGGATAAGTGCTTTCCTATTCATGAAAGAAACTTAAAGTTTCTATCTCTTGGAGCTCATTAAGTTGACTCTGTATTTATTTATTTATTTATTTATTTATTTTTCTCCTCAAATCACTATTCTTTGTGTGGCAAATTAATGTAACCACACAAAGTGTTCTTTGATTTTTTTTTTTCTTAATTATGAGCATAATTTGTGTATGAGTGTATATATATATATCATGTTATAAAATGTGAATTTGTGGGAAAGAGGTTAAGTTAAAATAATTGGGTGTTTTTTTGTACACTTCTCTAAATGCTTGTACATTTATTTTTATGTAAGAATTTTAAAAATTTATTTATTTATTTTGAGCTTAATTTAGCAACCATATTAAATATAAACATTTAGTTTATTGACTGTAAACATCAGAGCTTAAAAATTAGTTTTAAAAAAATTAGAATGGCTTATTTTATCTATTTCATCATTATATGGATTATGCTTGATCAAATTATAAAAATCATCAAATTATAAAAATCAAAATTGATAAAATTAGGCCGAGTTATTTTACTTATATTAATACATGATTTTTTTTAGAATAAAATGGATAAATCACAACTTTTATTAAACGGAAAAGAAAACATTACCAACACGAAAAATAAAGAACAACGAGACAACAACAACACACAAAGAGCAAAAAGACTTTCACCAATGGGTGAGGTACAATATCCGAAAATTAACTATAATAAAACCATCCAAATTACTTATCCATTTAATTTACCTCAATGCAATAAGTTATATATTCAATGCATTAGAGAAATATTATTATACTACTCTTACAATATAGCAGTTGGTATTTCATTCTCATCTCAATTTTTAGAGGTCGAAAATTTAAATCCATCCATTTTTAAAAAAAATTATATATCTATTAAAATAAAAATCTGTCCTATGTTTTATTCAAATGCATTGATATTTGGAAATTATATATATATATATATATGCAAAAACATACCCAAAATAATTATAAATTTTTAAAATCCTAAATACGAAAAAAAACCATTCATAGATCTGTATCGCTTTCACTCTCTCTCTCTCTCTCTCTCTCTCTCTCTCTATATATATATATATAACAAAGTTTTTAATTTGGACAACACTTCACCGCCACCTTCCTCTGTTTTTCTCTCTCTCTCTCTCTCTCTAGAGCTCAAGAGAGAGCAATGGCGGAGCTCGTCGGCGATGGCGCTGGAATGCCGAGGGTGGTGACTATCCTCTCGTCCCTGCTCCAGCGCGCCACTGACCGCAACGACGCTGAGCGGCTCGTCTCCGGCGGCGCGACTTGGAGGGTTTCGGCTTTCCATGGCCTCACCAAACCCTCCATCTCTCTTCGCGCTTACCTTGAGCGCATATTCAAGTACGCCGGATGCAGCACCTCGTGCTACGTCGTCGCTTACATCTATCTTGATCGATTCGCCCAGCGCCACCCATCAATCCCTTTTGATTCCTTGAATGTTCATCGATTTCTCATCACCAGTGTTCTCCTCGCCGTCAAGTTCTTGGATGATTTGTGAGTTCTCTCTTTTCTCAGATTCATTCTTGTTTTTTTTATTGAGATCTTGATTTCAGATCGTTTTGATGAATTGATTGATTGATTGTTTGGTTTGTGATTCATTTGATGAGATCTTGTTTAGGGTTTTTGTGATTTGATTTTGGAATGATGAGTTGATAAGAAAACAAACTGGCTTTACCTCAATGGGATCCCACTGTTATTTATATATATATATATATATATATATTTATTTATTTAATTTTGGTTTTATCTTCCTGCCAACTAAGATGAGCTGTGATCTTGTGAGTGCCTTGGAAGTAAGTCCCACTATTTTTTTTATCCTAAAATTTTGTGGGAAAAAAAACATTTTTTTTTTTATCTTAGGTTTGGTGATGCAATTTAATTCATCAGAAACCATCTGACTATATATATAAGAAAAAAAAAGAAAAAGAAATTCTAGTTCAATTCTGACATTTTGTGGAGGAAAATAGAGAAAAAGCCAAATTGTATTCTTGTATTTTTTTACTAGTGTAATCATAAAATTTTGAGGAAAAAAGTGAGAAAAAAAAAATAGTTTTTTCCAAATTTATAATCCTGAAATTTTATTAGGAAAATAAAAAGTAGAAATAATTAACTTTAGCTTTGTTTTAGTGATGCAGTTAATTTAATTAGGTTCTTGTTTTGGCTCTACTGTGATTCTAAAATTTGTAGGGGAGAAAAGAAGGGAAAAGAAAAATGGAAACTTTAGTTTTGTGTTAGTAATGATGTAATTAATACAGTTGATATCAATTGGTGGTGTAATCCTGAAGTTTTGTGCAATTAAAGCTTTGTGTTAGTGATAGAATTAATTAATGAAATTGAAACAAATTAGATTGATTTTTAGTTATAGTGTCTAATGGGGATCAGTAGATCCCACCTGCCTGCCAATTTGATATGGATCTCATCCCCTTGCCAACTATTTGATGTGAACAAATATCAACTAGTGCTACAATTGATTATATAGGATTGAATCATTGTTTGATAGGAAGCTTATCAATTCAATGTAGTGATTTAGATGTTTATGTGGGCCTTGATTGTCCCCTCTTAACATCAAAATACAAATGAATGAAAGATAGAAAGAAAGAAAAAAGAAAGAAAGCTCTCACTAAAATTTTGTCCAAACTACTTGTTTTGCAGATACTATAACAATGCATACTTTGCTAAAGTGGGAGGGATTAGTTTGATGGAGATGAACTTCTTGGAGGTTGACTTGTTGTTTGGATTAGGATTTAATTTGAATGTCACACCATTCACCTTCACTACTTACTGTTCTATTCTTCAAAGAGAGATGTACTTGGAATCACCTCCTGTTCTTCCAAAGTTCCATTGTTTCTTATCAGAGGAGGAATCCAGCAGCTGCCAACAAAAGCAGCTTATTGTCTGATTGTTGTTTTTGGTGAATAGATTCTAGTATGAGTTTTAGTTGTTAGGTTTGGTATGTTGTGTAGAGATGTAGAGATGTGTTTTTTTTTTCCTTCTTTCTTTTACTTCTTTTTCATTGGATTCTACCAGTGTTTGGGGATTATATATATGGATGGAGTTCTTTTCACTTTTAATCTTTATTTTTCAGGGCTTTGTAACTTTTTTTTTGGTTTTGTTTTGTTTGAGTGGTTGGTGTGTACAGATAGGAAAGATGTTGTTTTTGTTGTATGAAATGTTTGAATTGTGCTGGTAAACTCTTCCCTTGTTCTCCTGTTCATTGAGTTATGTCTTATCTTAAAGATGTTGTGAGAATATTCAAAATGAGAAAAAAAAACAAGGAATTTAAACAAGCTTGTTGAGTAAATTTTAGAGTAACTAGCTAGATTTTAATTCCTATATTTATTATCAGTTGTTTAAAATTTTAATATATATATATATATGTATATATAATTTCACTTTTGGTTCACCAAATTATTAATTTGAAAATTAGTTAAAGAAAAGAATCAAGTGGACTTTTAGATAAATAGGTGGATAAGAATATAGAACCAAGTTCTTACAAATTGAGGTCATTTGAAATAGTATTTTATAGAACCATTATTCGTGCATGATGAATGATGCTTTCACTTCCCTTTCTCAAGAAAAAAGCATGCTTGAAAGTGACTCCTTTGCCGACACTTCAATTTTACAGGTAACCTTGAAAGCCTTTCTCAGATTAATAATATATATCCACGAATAGATTATAAATAATTAATTAGAAATCATCCAATGTACCATCACTGACGAGGAGGTGAGAAAGCCTTACAACCAATTATTGGGTTTATAATATTATTATTAACTTTGAGTTTTTAAATTAGGGAAGTATAAATTATTGAACTAAATTAGTATGAATGTTCACTATTTCATAATTGTTTATGTCTACTTAGTTATTATTGAATCTAGATTTTTGGTGGTTATATCTAGTATGAAAATTCAAGTTATAATAGCATTACATAAACCGGTTGTGATATTTACATTTGTCACCGTTTAATGCAAACATTAGCATAACAAGGTGGCCTCAATTTTTCTTAATTTCAAGCAATGGGCCATATTTATATATGCTAGAAGTTATTTGAGTATGATCCATCTTATCGTTCATACCCTTTTCCTTATCTTTGGGTGCCTAGGTATCAGCCATAAACCTTTTTTTTTTTTTATTGAACTTCGCCATTAATGTTAAAATTGAGAATGGCATCGGGTCAAGATAGTGGCGGCTTTTATTTACCCTAGTTCAGTTTTGTTTCTTCACCCTC
Source organism: Dioscorea cayenensis subsp. rotundata (assembly GCF_009730915.1). Lineage (NCBI taxonomy): Eukaryota > Viridiplantae > Streptophyta > Magnoliopsida > Dioscoreales > Dioscoreaceae > Dioscorea > Dioscorea cayenensis. Next base: position 22,428,091 of record NC_052486.1, on the reverse strand, counting down.
GCACCCATTTTCACCAGTAATACCTATCGGGTTTTCAAAATCTAAACAAACACATGAACCTATGGGGAGTTGGGTATCTTGGGGATCTCAGCCCTCACTCCACATAAAAAAATAAAAATAAAAAATGTAATTTGTTATAAACAATAACTTAAAAGCAAGTACATAATATTTTTTTAATAAATCAAAATAACAATATTTATAATTACAAAAATGAACAAATAATATTAGTAGGGTATATATACAATATATGGATATTTTTGTAATTTTACTTTTCGGGTCGGCCTTGAGGATAGGTTCATGTTAGATATCAAGGTCCCCCTATACATGTCCCCACTTTATAGTAATTGAGTTTTACCCAACTTGACCTACAACTAGACCTGAAACTCATTCAACGCCAGTTTTCCCCGTCAAAGTTGGGCTGTGTTTGGTCAAGTTTGTGGATATTTGTCATAAATGGAATTACCAACTTGTTAAAATTGGAAGATGTTAAAGTGACCCAATTGATTTGTCTAAAGGAATTGATGTTGGATTCATTATATCTTTAATTATTCATATAAGGAATGGTCATCGGAGATTTACAAGAGAGACTTTTTTATGGATTATCTATAGATGATGAAAACAAGAGTTTAAGGCAGTTGACTTTGTCAATGATCTATTTGGTTATATGTAAGTTAAAGAAAACTTTATTGATACTTCTTTATTGTAATAATATGTGGGCTATATATACATATATGTTTAGCAATTATGTTATTAAATTTATTTAATTAACCGGCATGTTTTGAAAATGGTTTGATATTTGTGTTAGAAAATAATATCTCTCCTTTAAGATCATTAGATATAAATGCCTTTAATAATTGTTAGGTAATAGAATATGATAAAAAGGAACCTTTATATGGAGAGGAGCTGATTTAAGATTGTTGGACACAATCGATCCTTGCTATGTGGAATATTAGTAAAAAGAAACTTACAAATAAAATAAAACTTTAAATTAAAAGTTAGAAGACCTGATCACAAAGACCATGAAAGACAAAACCGAGGCCTATGTATCACGCAGTTTTCTTAAAGCAGATTTGCCAATCTCCGGTGCTTGGGTTTGAACTAGTGTCTGTTTCTCAGGATACACTGATCTTCAGTTGTAAGGCAACACCACTTTAAAACTTCGGCGAACTGAATTATGTGAGCTTTATTACACAGAACTTAGAGAATATATTTTCTACGAGAGAGTAGGTTCAAAAGAAGGAAGTGTAGTATGTGTTTTCCTTCTCAAGAATTGTTTATTTTACAGTTGAAGATTGAAGCCCTTTATATAGCCTTGGAGACTAACTCTTGGAATTCCAAACTTAATGTGATTGACCATTGAAATTTCAAACATAAAATTTGAAGTTTCAATAGTTATACAACTTTTCAAATTCTAACTTAATTCTAGAATTCGAAAGTTTTGAAACCTTTTAAATTCTATGAAGTTGAAAAACTTTTCAAATTATAAAATCCATTGGAAGTCTAAAAAATCATAGTCCTTTCAACTTCTAAACCCTTATTCTTAGAAACATAAAGAACCTTCAATTACCATTCAATATTAATTTTTCCAACAATTTGAAAGTCTGAAGAACTTTCAGGGTTATGATCAATATATTGAACACGTTGTCTGGGGATTTCTCTGCCATTTTATCTCGTGGTTGAGGAAGATCATTGCCTCTCTTATTGATTTCAAGTTTTGCTGAAATAAGTCAACAAATCAAGGTTATTTTTTATTTTATTTTTGATCTTAGTGATTTGAATGTGCATAGATCGATCTCAAGTTTGTGATTGCTTTAGAATTTCACACTTAGAATTATTTGTGGATAAAGTATCATAAAGAGAATTAATCTAACAAAAAATAGATTCTAGAATGATCCTCTACATATCCACAAAAATATAAAGGAATTTATATTATAAATCTTACTATAATTGCTCTTTTTGTATTAGAAGCCTGCAATGTAGTTTTTGATATAGGAAGTGGGCAAAAAGTTTTTTAATCATTGGTACCATAAATAAGTAGTGAATTGAGTAACATTGATTGCAATAAGGGTTTGGTGTCATTATGTTAATAAAAAATTGACTTGGCAGTATGTTAACAAATTTGTCCACCAGAGAAATGAGACTTCATAAGTTTAGAGACTTAGGGGTTGTTTGTTTCATGTGATTTAGGGTTCCATATAACTCCAAATTCTTGAGTTTTTGAATTCAGGTGTTTGTTTGGGGGTAGTTTCTTTTTTGTGTGATTTTTAAATCCATGAGTGAGGGATTGAGTTTTACGGTCAAAATGAAATTTTGACCGTAAAACAAAATCTCATGGTTTTGCTGGTGTCAGAGTCCCTCACGTGACAAGCACATGAGGGATTCATGAATTCTTTAGCAAAGGTGAGCAAAGCTTGCCAATTTCCAGATCTGGTTGAAATCCTTCTCTCTGACGCCGACACAGCTCCGTGCTTGCCAATTTCCAGATCTGGTTGCAACCTTCTCTCTGACACCAACGCAGCTTCGACGCCGACGCTGCTTCATGCTTGCCAATTTCCAGATCTGGTTGCAACCCTTCTCTCCGATATCGACGTTGCTTTGTGCTTGCCAAATTTTAGATCTGGTTACAACCCTTCTCTTCGACACTGACGCCACTCCGTGCTTGCCAATTTTCAGATCTGGTTGCAACCCCTCTCTCCGACGTAGACTCATCTTCGTCACCATTTTTGTTTCCGCAAAACAAGCACTGACAACATCATCATTTTTCCTCTCCAAGCTCCAACACCAACAACATCATCATCATCTTTAACCATCCACCTCAGAAGCAAGGGCTTTTTTCTACAATTGTTCCCAAGCAAGGTAAGAATTTTGGCTTAAATTCTTGGATCTTGTTATTGCTTATGAAGTGATCATTCATGTTGGTATTTCCTAATCTTCTTTCAGAAAAACTATTGCTTTTGTTGGATATTTGGATAAATTTTGTTGGTTTAAAATGTCTTCTCACTACATAACTTCATTTCTATATTAGCAATATGCTCTTCATGAACTATTTCTTAGCCACCTAATTACATTAGCCATCCAAAGGTTTCCCCAATTCATGAACTTGTTTGACTATGCTTTTTGAAGTTGTTAGTAAATAATATTCCTATTAAAATAAGTTATCAGAATAAACTAATAAAAAAATTTCGGTAGCGTTGATGAAGAACTATACTTTTGAAAAATGTTTTCTATTACAATAAATTAATAACTATAATAATAAATTAGTCACAATAATAATAAGGTTAATACTTAATAAATATTTACTGGTTATAACAACATAACAAATTGATATATGAAAAGATATAGGAGTAAGTTTACCATAAGTGACCATACCCCTAAAATACATCAAACCATACATATGTTTTGCAATTCCAAATTTATAAATCCTTAAATAAATAAATAAAAATCTTATTATACATGATTTCCAATTACATCCAACTAAACACTAGATTTAACTGCAATGGATTTTTTAAAAGCCAAATATTTTCAATTATAATATAATTAGAAATCCACTACATTTAAAATTACCTCTAACCAAACGCACCTTAATAGAATAACAAAACATAGAAACTGAACTATCTCATCAGAGGAGATGTAGTGACATTGAAGAGAAAACTCTCTACCTTACAATCATGTCTAGATTGGATCAAATATATGGCTTTACCCAATATTGTAATCATCATTGATCACAAACAAGAATATGTGGCTCTCTAATAATGTGCCATTTTGGGGATTCCGACAATAAAAAAATATTTTGTATCTTGATTATTAATCATAAAGCAAACTAATCATGATTCTTCTTATCAAACTCATTGTAAAATCTAATTTTTTTTTTTTAAAAGTGAACTTGACCCCATTGAATTGTTTCATAATTAATAACTGAAGTAAGGACACATACATTCAACCATAGCAACTAGACAAAAACTACAGTGATATTCTGATGGGTTGGACATTGCCAAGAATAACAGATTAGGTTCTTGGTACTGATCTATATATAATCTTTTAATAGATTAATTCCACTAAATTTTAAAATAGATCATTATCGAAAGTACTAATAATGATTAACACGAGATTCTAATGATAAAGCTAGGGCACAATATTTAATTCAAATTCAAATATTAATTCATATGATTATGAAGTTAATCCAAATAAGATTCAAATTAACAATGTTAATTTAAATAGAGACTAACACGAGAAGAGTGTCTTTTTATTAGGAATATTCTATCATCAGATTACTATAGTTGGAGGTATGTATCCTTGCTTGTACATATTTTCTATACAATAAAGATTTTTTGCATAGATTGTTACTTTATTAATTTATTACCAATATGGCCTAAATAACATAACACGTCAAAAAAATTTATCGAGCATTCACTAAAAATTATTTCTACTCCATTAGCATTAAATTATTGTTATAACATTAAGTATCACACTAGAAATTGTCTTATCTTCAATCAATAGTTTTAATTGTGATTTGATGTATACAAGCTCCTATTGGGCACCATGCTTAGAAGGAATGTTAATATAATGTGCATTTAAGAAACTAAGGTGGATAGGTGATAGATCTAAGAAAATTAAAATATCAAAGTTTGAGATTTGATATATAGGTAAGGTAAGTATAGGAATGAAGTAGGTGTTATGGTAGATCAAAATCTAAATTAAAAAAAGAAAAAGAAAAAAACATAGTTAAGGTTCTTAGGCAAAAAGGTAGGATTATTCTTGCAAACTTTAAGTTGATAAGTTGTTTTAGGCAGTCATGTAAGAATTTGCCATAGAATTAAATGGTAAAACTTTAAGTTGATAAGTTGTTAGAGTTTTAGAGTAAAATACAAGAGATTGTACTTTCAAACTTAGAATTTAATTTAAATAGCATGCGAAATGTTATTGGCAATTGCATTAGAACACCAGTTAGGTAATTTGTGGTGCATAAGAGAGATTAGTTCATGTAGGTGATAATAAGAGAGAGAGAGATGGTAATGTGTGAAGATGTTCAAAAGGTAATTAAGTCTAAGAGCTAGTGATTGGAGTGAGAAAAATTTTAGGGTGTATAAATCACCCAATAAGAAAGTTAACTAGGCCTTGAGGGGGTTTAAGTGTAAGGCTTATGATATGTTGTATGCTAAATTAGGTATATAAGTGGGAACATAAAAAATACTTATTGTACGGTTAAGGAAAAGAAAAAGCAGGGATTTAGAGAGTGTTAGGTGTGTAAAAGATTATTACAATAAAATGCTAGTGATTTTATAAATTGCTTAATGTAAATCATGACAATAATATAGCACTGGAGGTCAATAATACTAAAGTTATTGATAGAATTAAGCATATTGAGAATATTAGAATTAGGAAATTAGGACACCCTTAAAAGATGAAAGTAGGGAAGGGTGTTGGCTCGGATGGCATCCTAATAGAACTTTCGAAGTCTTTAGAAGATGAGGAGATATCATGGTTTATTAGATTATTTAACAGACTACTACATTTAGGAAAATGCCAAATTAGTGTAAAAAGAGTACTTAGTACGAATCCATAAGTATAAAAGTGACATTCACTGTTGCAACAATTATATATCATAGAATTAAACTTTGAGCATAGTTATGAGGAGCGCCTAAGGTGCATGACTCTCTAGGCTCTACCCTGGACGCTTTGGAGCCTTGAAGGCATGTGGCATTAAAGAGTCACCCTAAGACGCGTGCCTTGCCTTGAGACCTGAGGCGATTTGAGATGTGCCTTAGTAAAGTAACCTTTTGTCAATTTTTAAAAATTGGATAAATACAAGTCATTAGATGATCATCAAATTAAATCTTAACCCTTGAATACAAAAGGGTTTTTTATTTTCTTTAATTTTTTAAGAACTTGATAGCAATTAGAATTTCTATATTTAATAATATTTCTTAGTAGAAGTAAAGTAGTAGTAGTGTAATGATTTTTAGCTATATTGATAGTATGCTCTTTTGCTCTATACATGTTTTATCCAAGTTTGAAGCTTAAGCTTTGATTTTTCTTATTTTATGAAATTTTAATATGTTATGAATTTTATGAATTTTTGTATTTTTTTTTTTGTGCCTTGCTTCTGAAAAGTGTGCTTGAGCCTTGCACCTAAGCAATTTAACCCCTAGAGTCTTGATTCGCTTTGTGCTTTTAATAACTATGACTTTGACTCATATTATGAGGCTTGGGAAAGAGAAATTTAGCAAAGGTTAGGATGTGAAACGCAAGTTGCTTTAAATCAATTAATTCAATTTTATGACTAGAAGGTCAACTATGGAAATAATTTATATATTAAGACAGTTGATGTAGAAGTATACTGATTGGAAATTTTTTTTTTTTACATAATCTTTATTGATATAGAAGAGACATATAATACGTAGGGAGATCCTTAAGTAGGTTTTAGAAAAGAGAGGTTATTGCTAGGTTCATAGAATGGATAAAAGATATATGTGATAGCTCTGCAACTAGTATTATAACTATAGGAAAAGAGACTAGAAGGTCTCTCAAGGTTCGCATCAAGGTTGAACTTTAAATCCTTATCAGTTTGCTTTAGCCATATATGAATTAATTAAGCATATTTAAGATCATATTCCTTGGTTTATGCTTTTTACCTATGATGTGGTATTTGCTGATGAAAATAGGAACTATGTTAACTTAAAATTTGAGATGTTAAAAAACGCTTTAGAAACTAAGGGTTTCAAATTAAGTAAGGTAAAGACGAAATACATGAAATGTAATTTCAATGATAAGGTCAGTAAAAATAAGGGAGCTATTAGATTGGATGATACTAAGATTTATAAATGTATAAACTTTTGGTACCTTGGCTATATAATCCAAGATAAAATAGAACTTATAGAAAATGCCACAAATAGGATTAAGACTAGTCAAGATAAATAGAGAGGAGCTGTGGAGTTCTATGTGATTATATAATTCCTCTTAGTAAAAAAAAAATCATACGCTTTATAACATAGTTGTTAGGATTGCTATTTTGTGTGTTGAGATGTTAAAATACAATATACTTAAAGAATGAGCGTGATTGAGATGAAAATGTTGAGATAGATGTGAGATGTTACTAGAAAAGAGCGATTAAAAATAAATTTATTTGAAATAGATTAGGAATGTTGCATATTACGTATAAGTTAAAAGAGAATTGATTGAGATAATATGTGCATATCTTTTGAAGCGATTAAATGCCCACATAAGAAAAATAAAAGTTCTTCAGGTGGAGGATTGCAAAAATGAAAAAGATAGCTTTAAAAAGTATTCCATAGAAATTTTACCGAATGGTACGCCTGAGCTTAGTTTATCGAGTCTTTTAATCCTACATAAAGCAACATGTAAATGAAGGATTTAAACAGCTAACTCTAAATACTTGGAAGTAATTTTTGCAATACTAGTAGTTGAAGAAGATGAAGTAGATGAACGATATACACTTAATTTAGATGATGGAATTATGGATTTTGTAATTAAAAATAGAAAGTATACTCATTTTTATCTACCATCTAAAGATATACATTACAAAATAAATTTTATTTTATGTAAATAATAACATTTAGAAAGTTATTTAACTCAGGTAAAATATAATAGTAAGAAAATAAAATTCATAAAAAGGTAATAAAAAATATATATTTGTAAAGTTATGGGCTGGAAAATTAATTTTTATATTTTTGAAGGAGTGCCAAGTAAAAAACCTTTTTTTTTTTTTTTAAATTTCATTATCCACTAACCCATGTGCGATATGATCACCGCCTTGTCTTAAAAATTTGGGAATTTCCTTTTCAAATTGAAATTAACTCTTCAAAAATGAGTGAGTAGGTGAGCTCACGGTCGGTGACCACATCCAAACTACCATAACAGAACCCATGTCTTTTCCTCCCTTTCGCTCCAAATCTCCCTTTTCCGGCCTTCTCCGGAGCCGGAGCAACATTCCCGGCGAGATCCCTCCGTCCGTTGCCATTCCGACGACCAAAACTGGATCCCAAGGTCCCTTCTCAAACCGTAGGTCACCCATTCTTTGTTTTTTGGGAAATTTTCTTTGATTGATTGTAGAGTTTTTAGGAAATTTGGCACATTGAGGTCGCATTTTATGGTTCTTGTTGTTTAATTGAAGGTAATTGGATTTTTATTTTATTTTATTTTTTTTAATTGGATGTTGAGATTTGAATTGGTTGTTTTTGTGATTTTGAATGTGTGATTCTGATTGGGATTTCTTGAAGAACTAGGGTTCTTGGATTTGTGTATATGTTGGTTATTGAGAGTAGTTTTTTCTTTTCAATTTTTATGATATTGGAGTTATTAGGGGGTTTTTTTTGTTGAAATTTTAGAAATTTTATCATATTGAGATTGCATTTCATGGTTCTGTAGTGAAATCAAAATAAATTAAAATTGATTTTTGGTATTAGGAGGTGAAGATTTGGATTGCTTGTTTGGTGATATTGAAATTGTTATTCTGGTTAGGGTTCTTGAAATACTAGCGCTCTAAAATGCTGTGTGTATATTGATTTTGATCCTTGTTAGGATGAGACTTTCATGCATTTTCTTTTTATTATTATTATTATTATTATTATTATTATTATTATTATTATTATTATTATTATTATTATTATGAAATTGGAGTTTTTATGGCTTGCTACATAGTTCTTGGAAATATAAATGAGATCATCTAGATATATGGTTGATTTGAGGTTCTAACATTTTATGAATGTTGAAGGTTGAGAAAGAAGAAAAGTAAAAATCTTATAGTTCAATATATCTCATTTATGGTTAAATTAAGTATTGAGGCACTTCACACTTAAAAATTTTATAAGTATGTCATTTTTCTTAGAAATATGAGCAACAAGGACCCAATCATCTGTACAATATCACTGACTATATTGGCAGTGAAGCATCATATTTCTAGTTCTGTGTTTTGTGATTTGGTTCTATATTCAATTGAAGGTTTTCTTGTCCTGTTGTCATATTTGCCTAAAAACTTGAATTTTTGAACCTCATTTAGTGCAGGATTTGGATTGATTTCTTTCTTGTAATTGGTTGCTATGGAGTCTTTCAAAGAAGGGAATATTGGGACTAAAGCTTCTATCCCTCTTAAGTACAAGCCACGGAAATCCTCCACTAGAGGAGGCGCGACATCCTCTATGCCCAGAGTCAGAGATCCAAACAATGACAGTGTGCCTGAAGCATCAGGACAACCCTTAAGCCTTAAACTCAAGGAATCATCAAATGTTTTGTTTGGACAGGAAACTACTGGACCATCAGGCACTATGACTAGAAGGGTTCCTTATTCTGTTGAAGTTAATAATCAGCCTGTAGTTGCTTCTGCACCAAACAATTCAGCAGCTCAAGATGGGTCTTGGTTGTCACTGAAATCTGATCAAGTGAAAGAGCAATCACCTAGAAGGCACTCCTTTTGTTCCGGAGTCTCTGCAGTTCATGATTTCCCAATTGGAACTGGAAAAGACACCACAACTGGTCATAGTATCCCTGCAAGACCCCGAAGTACGGATGACACAATGGTGCTTGTTGGTGGTTCAGAGAAGGGTCCTCTGACTGGAAGTTGTGATGAAATAGTTAGTTCGTGGAATGAGAAGAATGGCAAAAAATCTGAGAGTTCACTTGGAAGACGGCCCTTTTGTTCTAGAGTCTCATCTGTTCGTGATTTCCCTATTGGATGTGGACAAGTTATTGCCGATGGAAGCATTCCTGCAAGAAAGAGAAGTGCATCTAATGCAATGGTGCTTCTTGGGGGAGCAGAAACAGGTTCTCTGGCTGGATGTTGTGATGAAGTAGTGCCTTCATTGAGTGAGAAGGATGGCAAAGGAGTTGAGAGTTCTACTGGGAAGAAAATGAAGTCAGCTAACATTGAACTTGGCATGAAAGCAGATGAGAGTGAAGCGAGAGCTCCCTTAGATAATGAAGATAAAGAATTACCTCGTGAAGAAGATGAATCCAAAACCATTGTGATTACTGACCATGCCAGTGAGATTGAGATAAGTAAAAAAGTCAAGGATACTTTACGTCTTTTTCAAACGATGCATAGAAAGCTTTTGCAGGAAGAAGAATCTGAGCCGAAACAGACCCAATGTAATCGTGTTGACCTAAAGGCCTTTGGTATTTTCAAAAGTAAAGGGAAATGCTTGGGCAACGGTGGTAAGTTTATGGGTAGCATCCCCGGTGTTCAAGTTGGGGATGAGTTCTTTTGGAGGGTGGAGATGTGCACCATAGCCCTTCACTGTCAACACATGGCGGGCATTGATTACCTTTGGCGAGATGGAAAGCCATTTGCCATTAGTGTTGTCTCCTCCGGTCGTTATCCTCATGCTGAGGATGTAGCCACTTCAGAGGAATTGGTATATTCTGGCTGCGGTTCACCTGACAAAGATCAGAAGCTTGAACGTGGAAATCTAGCCCTCAGAAACAGTAAGGAAGCACAAACACCTGTTCGAGTTATCTATGGTTTTAAACAATACCACACCAATGACTCACAGGAGGCAAGGATGGGCCACAAGTCTACAGTGACATACATCTATGATGGCCTCTATTTAATCGAGCGAGATTCATATGAGAAGGGCAAGAATAATCACTATGTCTTCTTGTTTTACATGAAGAGGATACCAGGGCAACCTGAGCTTCCTATCAAAGAACTTTTGAGGTCAAAAAGGTCAAAACTGCGTCCAGGTCTCTGCATGCAAGATGTTTCTCAAGGACAAGAGAAGAGACCCATCAATGTAGTAAATACCGTTGATGATGACAAGCAAATGATGCCATTTGAATACACCCAGAAGATGATATATCCTTCTCAGCACCGACTGACTGCCTCAGAAGGTTGTGACTGCATCCGTGGTTGCCTCTTTGCAAACAACTGTTCATGTGCTCATAAAAATGGAGGGGAGATTCCTTTTAATCACAATGGTGCAATAGTTCAAGCAAAACCCCTTGTATATGAGTGTGGCCCTTCTTGCAAGTGTCCTCCGTCTTGTCCCAATAGAGTTAGTCAACATGGTATCAAGTTTCCATTAGAGGTCTTCAAGACTAAATCAATGGGTTGGGGAGTGAGATCACTGAAATCCATACCATCTGGCAGTTTCATTTGTGAGTATGCTGGAGAGCTGCTAGAAGATGAAGAGGCTCAGAAAAGGGACAATGATGAATACTTGTTCGCCATCGGGAACAACTATCATGATGAATCTGTTTGGGAAGGATTATCAATGTGTATACCGGAACTGAAAAAGAGTGCATCTTTCCAAGGTGTGGAGGAGAAGGGCTACACTGTCGATGCATCTAAGCACGGAAATGTTGGCAGGTTTATCAACCACAGCTGCTCTCCGAACCTCTATGCTCAGAACGTGCTCTATGATCACGATGATAAGAGCATGCCTCACATTATGCTTTTTGCTGCTGAAAACATTCCCCCCTTGCAGGAACTGACATACCACTACAATTATGCTGTTGATCAGGTGCATGATTCTGATGGTAACATTAAGAGGAAGGACTGTCATTGTGGCTCGGACGAATGCACTGGGAGGTTGTATTGAGGGAATGTGTGCATGTCCAAGTGGTAATTTCAGAAGAGAGGTAAATTTTTGTTTTGATCTTCTGAATGTGTAAAGCGTTTGTCTGAATTGCTTGGCAGATTCGTCTGAATTTGTCTTTTTTTTTACTGCCAAGTTGTTGTCTCTGTTGAACACTCAACGGAATTTTGCAGACTTTACCCTTGAATATATATATCCATACTGCATACTTTAACCGTGTATTTTTTTAAGTCATTTTCCTTCTCCACATTGATCAATCAAGGATTTCCCATGTAGAGAATTATCTTCATTAGCTTTGATTCTTTCTTTTTTCATGCATTGGAGATACTTGAGGAGTCTTTGAAATGCAACCTCACAATCATCACTTCTCCTTAGTTCTTCAGCTACATAAGCAGGAGTTATCTCATGATCTTGGATCAATGCTTCAATTTTTTGAACAAAGGGTGATTATTAACATCATGGTAGTTGAAGGCTAAGATCCTAAACATGCAAAGGCTACAATAAATGTCAAACTTGAGGAAGTTGGCCATTGCAGAGATTAAACTAGATTTACCGGTGCCTGGTGGCCCATATAACAAATAACCACGCTTCCAAGCTTTACCGATTTTCCTGTAAAAATCCTTTCGCTTTACAAAATTGGTTAAATCCTCCATGACCATTTGCTTGAGCTCTGGATCCATGGCCATGGTGTCAAATGTGGAAAGATGGTCATGAATGATGGAAATCCACTAATCATGTTCATAGTGAAAGAGTTGTAATGTCTTATCTTGTTCTTTGAACTTCTCCCATCACTCTAACATAGATGGAATCTAAACATCCAATGCCTTGTCTCCTTGTGTTTCTTGTGTCCAATGAGATGACTAAACTCTTTTCATAACCTTGTTTCTTCACATTGATCCTATTTGTGGAAGATGATACTTTGGAACTGATATAGGCCACTGCAGCTTGGTATACATTATTTAAGCTGAATTTATCTTTTTCTTCATTAACAATGGTGAGATCCTGAAGTAAACAACTTCGAACATTGTTAATAAGAGAGGATTCGAACAAATGCCGAAATTCTTCTGGTACAAATTTATTAATGCAAGTGTGCAATGCCATTGCTGAACCAGCAAGAGACATGGCCATAGCAAAAATGTTTTTGTTCAATGTCATGGCTCTCTATTTTGATAAAAATACTGAATTATTGTTATTGATTTATTATTATTATTATTTATTATTATTATTATTATTATTTTCAATTTCACTCTTTATCAAATGTTATTATTATTGATTTCCAATTGAACTTGGAGTGTCTTTTCTCCTATTTTGAGTAGGATTTATATTTTTTAATGAATTAGTTTTCTTTATTTCAAATAAATTCAAATTTATATTTAAATACGCTGTAAATATAAGTTTTTAACCAATTATAATTTATTTTTTTTCCTTAAAACATACAAATTTAAGAATTTTGAGTTCTGATTTTTATTTTCTTTATTTTACTTTCCTCAATGTTTCACACTTTCACTAGAAAACATGTTGAATATTTATATATATTGTAAGATATTTTTATTAGTATTTTACATATTTTAAAAAATATATTAAAAACATTTACATATAATGTACAATTCATGTAAAAATATTCAAAATTATTAAAAATAAATAAATTAAAGCTAAATTAAAAACATAATTATGAGATATTTCAAAAAAATTAGGTGATAAATAATTTTGCTTCTTTTAAACCAAAAATAAAAACCTCAATAAATACACTTTTTATAAATAAACCTTTTTCAAAATATTTACATTAATCTTTTTCAACCAATCCCCATCAAATTTACCAAAACACTCAAGCAACCAATCAAGGAAGCCAAAATTAATAATTTGTAAACAATTTTTGACACAAATTCTGAAGAAATTTACATTAATTATTTATAAACAACATACACCAAAATTACCAAAATGCTAAATCAAGTAATTATAAAAAAAATTATCAACACACACAAACCTATTTCTATTTGCTCTATCGGGTTATTGGATATTATCATACTAATAAAAGATCCAAACCCGACCCGTTAAGTTTTGGACCCGAAATGGAAGTCTATAAATACCCCTTCTCAGTTGCGTCACTGCGTGGTGGCCGTCTCCAATGAGTGATTTGGTACTAAACTAGGGTTTTTTAAATTTCTTGTTTTTATTTTTAGGGTTTATAGATTTCTTTGATTTTGGTCTCAATTGGGATTGATCGCGGTGATGATTTCTAAAATTCAAGCTCAACAGACCGGATCGCAGGTCACTTCCTCTCATTTGATGAAGAGATTTGCATGCCGAGCGCCTGATTGATACCCTGAGCGATCTCCTTCAAACTCATCAAGGATTTGGGTATTCTTTGTTTCATGTTTCTTATGTTTTTTATGATATTTTATTAATCTTCTTTTATCTGTGATTTTTCTTTGATTTGCTTTTTTATTTTTGTATCGATTTGAGGATTTTTTCTCAAAATTTTTCGTTGTTTAAAATGTTTTTTTCTACAATTGTTTTCACTTCTATTATTTATTAATTTTGTTTTGCTTTAATTTATGGAAAGAAAGGTTGTTCATCATCTGACCCAATTCAATCTCGTTCTGATGATAATTTGCCCAAAAAAAAAAAAAATCTAAGTTTAATCCAATTTTTAGTTTCATATGCCATGAGAGCGCATCTCGAGTTCCTTCTTGATTTCCATAGAAATTTATGGGTGAAATATGTTTTTTTTAAATATTTATGCTTGTTTATTTATTTATTTTTTAAATAACAAGATAAATTAATGAAACAAAAGATAATTGTAAAAATATGTTATTTTTAAGTACTAAATTATTTTCAGAACAAATTTTTTTTTTTTGATTTATTAAAAACCTTTGCTTTGAAACCAAGTAAAATAGGTCTTAACTATGAATTCTATAGATTGTAGGGACTCAAGGGCAAAAAGTTAATGACGGACATGAATCTCATCTCCTTTTTTTTTTAAATTAAGTTCTCGCTGAGAGAAACCCTGATGGCCTAATCGTTCTCTCTCTCTCTCTCTCTCGTTCTTTTGTGTTTAGGGTTCGTGTCTTTGGTGTACCTTGCAGCAGAGATCCTCGGAGGGAGCCCTGCGACGTTCACGACCCCGTGGCTGGTGCCTAAAGGCACTTCAGATCCCAATGGGAGAGGTGAAGATCTCGCTTGAGTATGAGGCATCTTCGATCACGGATCTCGCGGCGCTGACACCACTGCCATGAGGTCTGATCTCCGCCAGCAACCTCACTTGGTGAGCTATTCCTCCCATTCTCTTATTTTTTCAGGGTATTTTTTTTTTTAATTTGATGATTTGTAGATTTTCTTTATAATCTCGATGAATGAATGGTTTGCGGAATAGATTTTGGTTTCTGTTCGTTGAGGCATCCTCCGATTCTTGACAAGATGGTTTTTAATTCCTCGATTTTTTTTTTAATTCTCTTTATTGTTTGAGTTCTAGCTAGAGGTATGCGCTTTTGGCATCTCTTCTGATTTAATTACTAGACTATGGATTTGCCTTAAAATAAACAAAAAAGAAAATTTTAATGGCGGTGTCTTTCGTGTGCGTGATTAGTTTGCCAAAGAAGCACCTTCAAACTTTGGATCGTTAATATGTCACTTTGAATGGCAGAATGGTAGGACAAACCTCAGTCTTGATTGCTTTGTGTCGAAATAAAAAAAAAAATGAAATTTGATACTATCTCATTGAGTGAATGGTGACATGAACATGAGTCTTGATTGTGGTTTATAAAGGTATTAGGTTATCGCATTTAGTGGATAGTAAACAAACATTAGTCTTGATTGTAGGTTGTAAAGGTGTTAGGCTTTTGAGAGTGATAGGTTTATTTATTTTTATTTCATCAAGGAAATTAGCAAGCATTGGGAAAAAGGTGAACTTCCTTCAAGTTTGAACTGTGTTATGAAACAATCATGTTTAAAAAAGTTGACATGTTTTTGAAAATTTCAGTATAGCGACATGTAATACTTTCTTTAATGTCATGAATGGTGGATACTTCTGTGCACGTTTACTTCTGGGTGCAAAAATGTCTCTCTATTGGTATATAGGATTTGATTACTCTTCGGCTTGTTATCTTGAAACTATTTAATGCAATCTAGATTAGGAACTAGATTAGGAACTAGAATGGATTTTTATAAACTAGATTTTGATAACATGTGAATCAGATGCTTATAGCCTCGTACACTTATGGTAAGAGACCAACAAAGACTGCACTATTCTCATTGGCTATGGGAAATTTTTATAAACTAGATTTTGATAACATGTGAATCAGATGCTTATAGCCTCATACACTTATGGTACATTCATGCACATAACCATCTACCTATACATACATCCATCCATTCATGCACATATCCATCTACTCACATGTTGAGGAGCGCCTCGGGCTCTTTGGGCGCAAGGCTCAACAGCTTGCGCCTTTATAGGTGTTAGGCGGACACTATTACAAAGGCGCACCCTTGAGCCTAGGCACAAGGCTCAAGGCGTGGGTCTATGCGCGCCTTCATAACATCAACAAATTTATTTTGTTATTTTTTAAATATTTAGTTTAACTTTTAATCTTATCCACTCATCTTTGATGATTAAAAATAAAAGAGGCCCACATACAATCAGAGCCGTTTAAATTAGAGTGACCAACACACAACCAACCAAGTAGAATCAAGACTCATCTCTTTTCTTCAGGTCGATCCACTATTTAGATGAAGAGAATGATAAATTTGAAGAGGAAATTGATGATCTTGGATGATGATGGACTTGATGATTTTGATGATAGTCACTAAAATCTAGATTTTATTATATAAGTTAAGATTTGGACTATATACATGCATTATATCATATTATCGCATTTTGTATTATACATTTGAAGATTACTTCGCATGTTATTATGTACGTTTTTTTTTCTAATGTCTGATTGTTTTCTATGATATTAATCTTTAGAACATTTTAAAATTTTAATACAAATTAATCTTTAGTACAAATATTTCTAATTTTTCAATTTTCTTTAGTGGTGACTGTGCGCCTAGTGTTAATCGGGCGCACGCCTGCACCTTGCGCCTTGCGCCTAGGCCCCAGGACCTTGCGCCTAGATGTGCCTTAAGCCTATGACAACCTTGGCTTTAAGTTATATTCCTGTTCATGGTGTGTTAATATTTCCCTGAGTATACTGAAGATAAGATGTGTAAGTTCCTCTCTTCCTTTAGTGTGTATCTAATTGATATCTATACTACCATTTGCGGAAGCAATTTTACATGCAAACTACTTTTGTGGCCATTCTCTTTGGAACTGCTGATAAGAGGGGGTTTTTGAAGACCCAGTTTGGTGAAGAAGACGCTACACAATGGTTGGGTCTCCCTATGAAAAAAAAAATGCAAGTTTGTTTTTTCTTTACCCCTAATTTGATTATTGCCATTAATCTTGTGATGTGTTGCTATTGGCATCCTTTAGTGTTAGTTATTTGGGCTTGTTCTCTCTGAACCACATCCTCTGAAACTAGGTTGGGGATTCCGATTCCTCCATATATTGGATGCTTTATCTTGGTGTGAGATCCTTAGACAAGGTCCAATAGAAAAAGGCTATTGATATGCCCCATGTTGATACCAGATAGCCACACATGCATTTGGATATGAGTTTGATAAGAAATAAGAATTTCACAGATATGGTGACTCACATAACAGATACTGTACATAAAGAAATGCTCTAATCAGCATGTCTTTTCATTATTATATATGACTCCATGCATCCCAACAGTTTCTCACGCACATGAGGGCATACATCTCTTGTGCTCATCACAACTACTGGGCAGTCAGCACATAGGGTACATTCATGCACATATTTATCTATCTATTCATACATACATCCATCTATCTATCGATTCTATCTGTCCTTGTACGAGTGTCTTCTTTTTTATATAATCTTTCAGTTAGACCTGCATTCATGTGTAATTGTGCGTTGTGTTACTGAGGTGTGCATGTGTTTGCGTGAAGTGTAGAGCTAATTAAACATGTATGGGTAATTTGCATGTTTGTCTGGGGGTTGTGTAGTTAGAATTGACCTGTGAGACAGGATAAGAGGTAAGAATTGTTCGGTAAGATAATTGCTTGGTATTTATATTTTGAATTCAGGTTTTTCGAAAATATCGAATGTGCTGTTTGACTGAACTCTATTTTTACCAACTAAAACTAGACATACTTATAAAATATTGAGGAACTAACAGCAGAACAACTGATTTGGGAGGAAAATTACTTATATTAATGAGACCAAATTATTATTATTATTGTTACTTTTACCCCTTGCCTTGGCGCCATGCGAGATTTATAATTGTGTATATTAGCCTGAGCATTTGCTGTTAATTGCATCGCTTTTTATTGTTAAAATTAAAAAAGAAAAATGTTTGAGCATCTCCCTAACTTCGTAGTACCATGATCTAGCTATGGCTAATTAGGCCGCAATTAGGGCTTGTGGGCCCGCCAGCCATGAGCCTACATGTGGCTCATGTCTGGGTGGGGTGAGCTTACCTGGCCTTGCTCACTTAGGCTTGGTGAGCCTCCGTTGAGCTTGCCCAGCCTTGCTGAGTTTGTCAGAGGTGGTGGATAAAATAAAAGGAAAGAATAATGCGTGGGGTAAAAAAGTAATTCCTCATGAATGAGGATGTTGAAAGTGTGGATTTGCAAAGCAAGCGGGTTTTGGGTATCTTGGATTTGCAAAGCAAGCGGGTTTTGGGTATCTTGAAACCTTCATGGACCTCTATTGTTAACTTCCCAAAGACCTTTCGATTATTTTCCCTAATATTTATTATACCTCATGTTTTTATGCTTGGAACCCTGCTGTAGTTAATGTGCTTGCTTTAATATTTATTGTACTTAATTTCTTTCATATAACATTATTAACATCTTCTGATTTATTCTATCAAATCCTTTGGTCTTTACACTACAGTGCTTCCTCTCACACATTTCTTTATTGTCTGCCTGTATCAATCAGTTGGTAGTAGGGCTTTTGGAATTCATTCTATTGCCAATCTGTAATCATTTCATTTAATTTTTGTTGTTTCTCTATATATTTTACGTGCCTACTTTACTTTAGCTTGTGGCGGAGTGTAGACTCTCCATTTAAACTCTATTTTTTTTTTCTTGGAAAAAGTTTTAGCTTACATTGTTTGAGTTCGCACCATGCAATATTCATCTTTGCCCGCTTTTTTGTAGTGCATATTCTCCCTCTCACCTTTTATTTCAACTTCACTAAAAAAAAATGACGGATAATAGGGACCATCATTGGCAGTTGTGTATTTCCGCGGAAAGATTTTCTTTGCCTAAATATGCAACTGTTAATAATGGTGCATGTTATACACCAGTTTTTTTCCTAACGGTAAAATAAAAGGTGAGAGTTTTTAGTGAAGAGCGTGTAACCACCAAAAATCTCACAGAGATGAATGTTGTGAAGGTTGCTTGGTGCGAACTCAAAGAATGTAACTTTGTAATTTTTTCTGTTCTGCCTTTATCACCTCCATTTTATAGAGCTTTTATATTTTGACTTTTATTTTGCATGTTATTGTTTGTCAGCCATATAGTAGTGTAGAAGGATTATTGCTGGAGGTGAAATATCAGGGGCAGGTGATTATGCTGTTGACATTCATAACACCATCCTGCAAATCTGTTTTTGAAGTCTGTATAAGGTAGAACCAAGGGAGTGAATTTTCTTTGAGTTGATAATACAAATATTACCATATGGTATGGATAGGACTGATACATCTGAAAGTGCCATAAATTTATGAGTCCTAGACCTTCACAAACAAAGCTAATTTTTTATTATATATGGTCTCGGTGGAAGTATGAGAAGTTTATTCCTTTGTCTTTGTTTGTAGAAGTTTACTCCTGAACCAGTTGGAGTCACACCCTGCTCCTTCCAAAAGCTCACATTGGAAGCCCTTGTGTGCAGCAGTACAGTTGCTAGCATTATTGATGCTGCCCCAGAAAAAAGGAAACCAGTAGATGTGCTGCTGCTATGCTAGCATTGGTGTTGGCAGAATAACCACAAGGGTGCTGATATTGTCGAGCTCGCTCAGTTTTTCAGGGCCAGAGTTTTTACTTTTGTGAGCACTTACTGGCATTGCCCAGTAGCAGCTCATTGAGAAGGTATAGAGCCCTAATAACGTACATTAAGAAAGTCCATTGCCAGCCTCACATGGCGGTCTCAATTACCCATTAACCGCTCAATGAAATGAAATGGCGGTCCGGTAAAATAAAACCACAATTTAAAAAAAAAGGTGGCTCCACAAATAAAAAATGTAGGTGTTAACACTATAACACAACGCGAAATCTTAAACAGGTGGTGCTTATAGGCGCTAAAACAAAATTGTTGGCGCAAAAAGACAAAATGGTGGAGGGAATGACAGGTAAAAGAAAAATCGGCGTGTAAACGCCGCGCTCTAGTACATCAGTAAGCCGACCCATTAATAGACTGTCATGGCGGCCTGTTGCGAACCACCAATACGGCCTTGACGGTGTAGGACACGATGTTGGGCTTCAATCTGCTTTGCTTCAATTCCTAGGCATTTCATTGGGGCAGTAGATGATGGTGCGGATTTTGGCGATTTTCTTGGGCTGGTTTCGACGTTATGTGAGCCTACGATTGGGTCTTTGTTGGGGTTTCATTCGGCTATCACCGGCTATAAGTTGGCTGATGTTGCCCCAACGTTAGCCTTTCAATTGGGTCTTTGTTAGGCTTTTATTGGGGAAGTATTGGGCAATTAATTCGGCCCGATATTAGGCTATGTTCGGCCGGTATTGGGCTTAGAGTTGGGCCGTTATTGGACCTTCAATTGGGCCGTTGTTGGGCCGTCATTAGGTTTCGATTGGACCGTTGTTGGTATGTTATTGGGCCGTTGTTGGCTGTAACTGGGCCGTAACTAGGCCATAATTGGGCTGTTGTTGGGCCGGTATTGGGCTATTAATGGGCTTTTATTTGGGCCATTGTTGGGTTGTAATTGGGCCTTAGGTGGGCTGTTATTGGGCCGGCATTGGTCTGTCAATGGTCTTTCACTTGGGCCGTTATTGGGCTTTTAATTGGGCCGTTGTTGGGCCATAGTTGGGCTGTGAATGGGCCGTATATAGGCTGTCAAGTGGGCCGTTGTTGGTGTATTATTGGGCCGGTATTGGGCTTTCATTTAGTCCGTTGTTGGGCCACGATTGGGTTTTTTTTATTAGGCCGCAATTGGGCTGATAATTAGGCCGTTGTTGGGCTGCTATTGGGCCAGTATTCTGCTGTTCTTAGGCTTTCAATTGGGCTGTTGTCGGCCTTTCATGGGCTGAGATTGTGTTTTTAATTAGGCCTTTGTTGGGCTTTCAGCGTGGGTTCATGATATTCGAAAACCGCCGGTTGTGGTCTATGAATGAGAAAATAAAAGTTCACTCTGGTCCAGTAGCAGCCTAATGGGGAATGTATGTGGAGGCCCATTGAAAGCCTGGCTTAGCGTTCTTAACTATCCACTAACCGCACAATGAAATGGCAGTGCAGTAAAATAAAACGACGACAAGAAAACAAGAAAAGGCAGCTTCAAAAATTAAAAATGAAGCCGTTAAAATGAAAAAGCGGCACATAATAGCAAAATCTCCCCTTAACTTTCTCTTTTACTTGGGTTTTATTTAGCCTACTTAATCAACTTTTGCAATCCCACTGGTACGTCTTCTTTTAATCAACTATCTTACATTTAACTAATACAAAACCAGTAAACAAATTTCGTTTGAAATCCAGCAGAAGTAGCAGCCGGGGCTCTGTTCTGCCATGGAAAATGCGGCTGCATAGTGCAAACACATCTCTTCTTGGGAAAAAAGCCACTTCAAACATGGGAGGGCCTAACAGGATAAACAAAGAAAATTATATCAGTGGCATCTTACTATGTAGGAGATAGAATTTAAGTGGAGATTATTCATATTAATCATAATTCTCTCTCTCTATGCCGTGATTGATCCATAATCATTTGCTTGTGTTCCTTTTGTTCCCCCATGAAGAATGCTGCTTCAATAGTAAAATCTCCGCAAAAATTGGCTTGAACAAGGGGCCCAAGAGAACAAATACTTGTTAGTCCAATAATAATAATTATAGGACAGAAATTTTTCCTCTAGGACATTAGTCAATTGTCCTTGTTCACGAAGATTTGTATCGTTATATCAGCCTTGAAGCTTTAGGTCAGGGAAGAAGGTATGATAGGGCAATTAGCAGAAACGATGGATGACAATAAAGACTAGCAATTAGCAGAAACGATGGACGACAATGAAGCACGCTTTTTTGGATCAAATCATTCTTAAAATGCAGACCTGCTTAGCCGTAGCTTCCACTCATCCAATTGCTGAACCAATTTGTGTTCATAAAACACTACCTGAAGACAAACAAATATTAACAATTCTGATCAGAAGAATGCCCACATATATTAATGATTATTTGCATGTGCATCATGTTGTTAAGCAATGAATTAATAAGTGTAAAACTTTTAGTTGATTTTGTTTTCTCAACCAAATCAATAGCCTGTTTTACCTGCATTTTGTTGATTGAAATTTCTCCCATATCAAAGCCTGAAATCATGTTTCTCCGTAATTGTTTTTTTTGGGAATATGCAATGATTTACTAATAAATGAAACAAAATCACAAATTGACTTTGATATTGTGCAAATTCACGTAACTTCAGTCAAAGAACTATTTTAACTTTCTTTTCCCTCATAGAGAATAAAAGTGCTAGATGAAATAAAGTTCCCTTGAATGCCTCTTCTAATTTATTTTAGTAACTATTTTTAAATGCAAAGATGCCAACAACCTACAGATTATATGGAAATGAGAAAGGAAATGGTGCTAATAAGCATTACAAAGCATAGCAGAGTTTACAACAACATTTCTCACTAAAATCCATTTTCTCCAAGTGATTATAAACAAGTGAAGAAAATTCTAAGCGACAATTAATGAACACTACCTAAGATAATACCTCATCGAGCAACTAACTTGGATGTTGAAATGATTGCGTTTTTGTCCAGTGAAGAAAAAAATGAGATGCAATCATTCACTCCTCCACTTTAAACCTATTAAATTAATTCTAGCAAACATGTCGACTGTAATAACAAAGAAAAAAAAAAAACTTCCAAAGCAAGAGTGATGTCCCAAGCATTATACAAGATGTTCAAATTGCAGTGAACCAAAATTAGCTATACCTCAGTCAGCTTACCCTGAAACCACTTAAATAATAACCAGTTGAAGGTCTCTAATGGTGTATCCAGATTAATAAAGTGTTTGCTAGCATAGCCAAACTGATGACACTAATAAAAATTTGAAGTTCCAAATTATGAATGTTAAAAGCCTGTTATGATAGCTTGGGTGCAATCATACAGTTTCTCTAGGTTAAAAGTCAGAAACTTGTAGCTAATACTGCATACCTGAATCTCTAGGTGATGTTGTGGAATTTAGTTCTGAAATCAAGAAGGCTGTCAACAACCAATGAAGAAAGCCAGATTACCCAAATATATCTTAACTATGAGGTTCGGTGCACCAAAAGGTGTGAATTTTACCTGCCAGTAAGCATCCGCAATAGTGTACAAGATATGTATTTTCTTAGAGCTCTTGTCATTGCAACATAAAATAGCTTGCACTCTTCCTATGTTATTGAATTATGCTTGAATTAGAGCCACTTGTATAAAAAATTCAACATCACTGAAGAAAAGGTTGAAAAAAAAAAACAGCGACCTTACCTCTAGAGTTGACCCACCTGCCTTATCCATGCTGTTGAACTCATGCAACAAAGGAATTTAAGAATCGTTAGGCTACAAGTAGGGGTATTAATATAAAAGCCCACAGAAACTATTACAGCCAATGTGCACAAAATTCCATAACATTTTATACGAACTTAGCAACCAAAATTAAAAAAAAAAATGAATTAATTATTTAATTTGCATTGTTGCATAATAGTTAAGCATAGCTAGGTGGTTTATTTCACATTCATTTCTTCAGTTTTCAATGTCTTTCAAGGCATAAATCGTCTTGTCTAACTTAAATTTGATTGTGTTTGCCACAAGCACATAAACCACATTTTGCACTCAAAGGGATAGAAGAACAAGCATGGCATCATTCAAAGGTCTATAATCAGGACCAAGTGCAAAAGAATGATGTTGACTTCTCAATTATATATAAATAAATAAAGAATCAAGTGAACCAACGATTCGTGGATAAATATTTCCTAATGAATTGAAAATAAAAATATTTGAATTTTACAAAAAAAGACAGATGACATAATGATTAAAATTTTTAACGTATCAGTAGTAGAATGTAGCAATAACTTGCACGTTACATCATTCTCTTTATTTAGTAACTTCCCTCCTTCCACATCAACCATGGCATTTTATTAAAGAAGATATTTTCTGCAAATGATAAGTATCTCTTGCGTTGGAGACAAGAAGAAAAAAGGCAAAACAGAATAAATGTAATTTATTCAAGAACTATTACCCAGCAAATCCATCAATTTATAAGCATCACCTTTTGATTAGATCAGTAGCTCACTAGTATCTTTATAAAAGACTAGAACATGAAAAAAAAGGAGGCTTTTGGCATAAGCAATGAAATTGCAAATCTAAAACAATGTGATAAAATCTTAATTAACTTGGTTTTGACCTATTTGTGAAATGGAATCATGAAACAAATATAATTCACAGTTATCAACACCATTGAAACTATATACGGACTGAATAGAAAAAAAGCTCAAAAAACCTCATATTTCAGAATAATAAAGCATATGCAGTTTTGAGGAAAAAAATCAGATGCTTAAAAAAACTGAAATAAGAAATTGTTGGCAATAGGCACCTGATCTTTGTCACCCACAAAGGTTGCATACATGGATGTGAGACGACAAAATACTTAACAGACAGTATTGCATAGATACTCACCCACTAGTATCGCTTTCCATACCTTAACACCCAAGATACACTAGGAATAAAAGAACAGGTATTGCCTACCAGTAGAAAAAGAATGTTGCATCAACATCATTTTGCATCAAGAATAAATTGGAGAAGAATGTGAGCAACTTCACAGGATAGCTAACAAGTCATGGTAACCCAAAGCATTGCATGATGCTAGGATGGGGCTAAAATTATGAAGAATTGCAGCCAGAATCAAGTAACAAAACTAAGAGATTCGAAATCGAAATAAAGTTAGCAGTGTGGTCATCCAAAATAACTATTGTCTTACTCCTATATTATCACTCAAATTTTCTGAATCTGCAGGAGTTATCCCATATGCTTTGGCCTGAAGAGCAATACATGTAGAAGCACTAAAACTTAAGTTTTATGTTCAAAATAAATCTTTCGAAAAATGCTACTCTTGCATAGAACATTGCTTATATCCATTCTAACAGAAAAGTCAATGTCCACAACCACATTTTAGAAGAGATTATCTTAAGTTTATGCTACACAACCACTGTTGTATGCAAGTAACCACATATGTTTCTATATGTATAACTTGCTACCCACTTCATGCATATGGATTGGCTAGAACCTGAATGAGCCAAGGTAATTACATAAACCAATCCAAAGGCAAGTTAATCTTCCTATAATGCTTATGAATGCATGTCCACAAGATTCTTCAAATGAATTTTATTTATGAATGCAGGAAAAGTGTGCAATCCTTTCTGATGTTTCATGAAAACAACACATCAAGAAGAGGTAATTACCAAAACTGAAAAGTTGGCATACTTTCCTCCCTGTGATCACCAGAGCTGCAAACAGAACGAGTGAAAGGTGCTGATCAAGAGCTCCTTTGACACGTCTTTCCCCAACCAGTGCGCCAATCCGATCCCTCATATCTGATGCACAGCAGTGATGACGATCACCAGGATGTTAGCCCTCGCTAAAGAACCTAGGGTTTTGACATAAACAATGAAATCTCAAAGAACAATCAATGAACACAATAGATTTGACACAAGTACCTCTTAAAGCAGCGTCAGGACACGCCCAACCATCATCATGTGTATGAACAAAAAAATCAAGAAAACTAGGAAACAAAACTCCAAAAAATCCAGGATTTCAAGAAACATGACCTTCCAGCTTCGAGCCCAGCGATGATCATCATCAAGGTAACAGAAACAACAGCCAACCCTCCACGCTTTGCTCATCATTGATCTTCTTCGACTACTTATCCACAAAGAAACCCTAGGCTTTTCCGGCCGCTGCTTCTTCACCGCCGATTTCGAGCTCATCGTCCAGGATTCTACAGGAGAGGTAATCAATTGTTGATCCATTCATCGGACGACTAAATCTAAGAGAGCGCACTCCGATCGGGCTGCTACATCTGAAACCATTGAAAAGAAGATCAAGAAAGAGAGAAACGGAGAAAGGGTTTGAGAGAGAGAGAAGCAGAGGAAACCAGAGGAGACCTCGAGAAGGGAGTCGGCGAGAGAAAAGCAAGAAGACGCTTGCGGACGAGAAGATGGGGCTTGGCGGCGGGGAAGATCGATCTCGGGCGATGAGGTTTCTTTGCCCGCCATGGATTCTAGAATTTGAAATGAGAATGAGCGGGAACTGCTGCCGTTACAACCAGTGTGTTTGCCTGTTTGACACGTGGCCATGAACGAATATGTCCAAACGTGTACTTATATTGTTGTTGCGGGGTTTACGCCTTATTCTATTTCTAGTGTCAAAAGAAAATGAAGGGTAAATTTATATATTTATTTTCCATATATTGTTGAATTCCCCCAAATTAAATTTATGATTTTCCTCAAAATTTTAAATTGATTTTTAGCAATGAAATAATTTATATATAAATATATTTTATAACCAGAAGTGTTTTGGAGAGAGTATATATAAATAAATGAGATTTTTGAAAAAAATATATTCACAAATTTCCCTTAATATACATAACAAGAGTGTTAATAGATCGTCTATTGTTTCAACTAATTCAAGTAACATGTTGCCAACGATTTTCGGGTCTATTGGTATACGAGTCACCGATAGAGCTCTTATCGAGTGGTGAGAGTTCGATTCTCGGCTGAGAACAGGAGTTGTAAATAGTAGTTGTGTACGGGTGGTACCGGCACCCATGTAAGTGCGGCTCTGTCCCCACTTGTTCCACCGATGCTTGTACACGCCCTTGGGGTATCTAGTGATTCGCCCCGCTCCTCTTCCTCAAAAAATAAATTCAATTAACATGTTTAATAACTAAAACAAAAGGTTAATTTTAAATATCTCAATCTCAGCATCAGATACTAATTTTCTGAGAGTTCTGAGATTTTCACAAAGTATTACTCATTAAATAAAATTAAAACCAAGATCAGCAACCCATAAAAGTAAGCGATGAAAATTGAAAAATGAATACAAAGAGCAGAGTTTGAATTGAAAGGAAGTCATGGGTCACATTATTTGTTGCAGAAGTTCAACATATCAATGTTCAAACGATTAAACCAAAACTCAATCGTATGAATGAAAATAATCAAATGTTTTTGACTATGCTTCTCTTTCTGTTTTGCCGCAAAAAATAAAAGTATAAAGAGCAGCAAAACTGCAGAGTTTTATGCTTCCCATCCTCGAAGAGTAGTCGCTTTCGCAACCCGGTTAACCCCGAGAGTAAATGCTCCCATCCGGAGGCTGCAGTCATGAGTTTTGCACATCGATTTGATGTTCTCAAAAGCATCATTCATGTGCTTCTGCAGCTCCATGTTAACCTTTTCTTCCTTCCACTGGAATCCTTGGATATTCTAAAGATGTTTTTCAACAAAGAAAAGAATGAATTATGAATCTTTCGATAAAATTCAATTTGAATGCTGAGTTTAGGCAAGTACCTGAACCCATTCGAAGTAGCTCACAATCACACCGCCAGCATTTGCATATATGTCGGGAAGAATAGTCACTCCCTTCTTTGACAGTATCTGCATCAGAAAAGTTCAACAAAGTATGTGGTGGGTAAGAGTAACTCATGCTGGAGTTTAAACAGCAAGCAAGATAAATAATAGTATACCTCATCGGCATCAGGATCTGTAGGATGATTGGCAGCTTCTATTATATATTTGGCCCTCACATTAGCAGCATTTTCTCTTCAGAAACAACAAGGACAACTGTCAGCAAATTAAATTTCAAATTTCCGGGAAAACAGATAAGACCCGGGTTTTCATTTCTAAGAAAAGAAACTCATATATGATTAGCTTATTAATGGCTAATCATATTGATTAAATAAGAAAAGCACGCTAGAACGTAAACTAAGGAAGCAAATGAAGACCACTTCTTACAATTTAAGTGATGTTGTATTGTGCATTGAAAACAACAGGGGATTTTGATGGCCAGTTCATATTTTAGTATAAAAAATGATGCAGCACCAATAAATTGAAGTTAAGAAAAATCAGAGGATGTGATTTATACTTGTTTAGGACACCACCCAAGGCACATGGAATGAGAACATCACATTCTTGCACCAGCAACTCATTTCGATCCATGACATCTGCGTCTTTGAAATCCTTCAAGAGACCACCCTCAGCTTTGTGCTTGGACAAAGCCGGAATGTCTATGCCATCGGACTTTCTGATTGCACCATGTACATCTGAAATTGCGACAATCTTGCCACCTCTACCATGTATGAGATCTGCAGCCCATGAACCAACATTCCCAAAACCCTGTTGGGCAATTCAAAGGCAGTAAAGCATGTTATCATTGCTTATACAAAGTAACAAAGTAGAAATGCTACATATTGCCATGATGTTTATGCATAAATATTAAACATATCAATATACGAAGGTCTCACATTAACTCATAGATGATATCCCACATGCAATGCAGATAGTCATAAATAGCAATAAGATGCACTGGTCTCACATGGTAATACACTAAATTCGATTGTCAAAATTGCAAGCAATAAAGAGAACATGATAAAAAGTGAATTCACCTGAATTGCAAAGGTTAGCCCTGAAATAGATTTACCATGTTCGGCTAGCAAAGCCTCTGTTGCAAACACAACACCCCTACCAGTAGCAGCATCCCTACCTAATGACCCACCAAGATCCTAGAGTATTTCATCAAACAAAACAAGATCAGTTGTCTTTTTTCTTGAACTTTTGATAACAATAGCTTGATACACTATTTTTTTTTATGCAGAATACTTACAAGAGGCTTTCCAGTAACAATAGCAGGAGAGTGACCGTGGAACTTGGAATACTCATCAAAAATCCATGCCATAGTCTGCAAATGCCAATGTGGATAAAGAAATAACTCTTAATTCTTAAATTAGTGTCCTCCATTATCAAAGAACTCATCAAGATGATTACCTGCGAGTTCGTTCCCATGTCAGGGGCGGGAATATCTGTGTGGATTCCAATGAGGTCATGAATTTTCTGAGTGAAGATACGAGTCAAACGTTCCAACTCACTGGCACTCAAATCAGAAGGCGAGCAACCAATACCACCTTTTGCTCCGCCATATGGTACATTAGCTACGGCTGTCTTCCAGGTCATCAGTTGAGCCAGAGCATTTACCTCATCAGGGTCAACCTAATAATTACGATTACAATCACAAACACGACTTCAGATCCGACAAACACAAGAAAAATAGACTTCTGTCACAACTTGTTACACATTGGAAACTTGGTCAGCAGTAGTAATCTACACTGTTAATACCTAAAACCTCAAGAATCGCCTCGCTCACCATTCGATATTTAGGTTGGTATAGCATGAACAACTGTTAAAACTAAAATAGGATATGCATGAACAACTGTTAATACTAAAAAAAGGATATGCATGAACTTGTTATTATAGCATGCCCCTAAAATGGAAACTCCAATTTTGGCAATGATCTTTTTTCGATGAAGCAAGCAAAGAAATTCTAAATTGGCAGCATAAGCAGCATAACTGACATTCAAACAAGCATAAACTACAATGTATGATTCCATCAGCATAAACATAAACAATTTCTAATGAATGAGTCTCAAAATTTATAGCAAGTTCAAAAAAAATTTTTTTCCGAATAAAATAGCAAGTTCAAATTCATAAACAAATAAATAAATAAGCAAAGTTAAATTAAGAACAGTAAAGAAGCACAGTTGTCGGAATGAAGCTATAAATAAAAAAGGAACAAAATCTACTTAAAAAAAACAGAAAATTATAAAAACAGAAACCCTAAAAGTAAATCAAAATTCAATCAAGAAAACAAAGAGGGAAAAGCTTTCTCACTTCAGGATGATACCGAATTCCACCCTTCATAGGACCGCGAGCATTATCGTGCTGAACCCTAAACCCAACATAGGAATGAATACTTCCATCATCCTTAGGTATAGTGCACTCCACCTTCAAGAACAACAATCCAATCAAAACTCAATCCAATAAACACCAAAATACAGAGCCTAAGCTTAAAAAAAAACCAACAAAAAAAAAATCCAATCAATACCTTGATTTCTCTGAATGGAATCAAAAGACTCTTCGCAAGCTTTGAATCAAGCCCTAGCAACTTCGCAGCATGCCTGAAGTTCCGGTTCGTGGCCGCAAAGGAATTCATGGCTACTCCTACAACAACAACAAATCCTTATACAAAAAATGGATCAAAAAAGAAGGGAAAGAAGAGAGAAATTGAAAGATGGAAGAGATTGAAGCTCAAAGATGAGTATTTATAGATAGATTACAAGCAATGACGTTGATTTCTTCTGATTTTTTGGAAGGACAGATGAACAAGGGACGGATGAATAAACCTTCACGTAATATGGTGAGAAATAAAGACAAGAAAAATGGGTAATTTTATTAATCACCCCTTAAAAAAATTTTAAATTATTTATTGCAGCTTTACTTTATGAGAACACCCCCAAAAAAGTTGGATATTTATCATTATAAATACATTTTTTTTTTAGTGTTTTAGATGTTAAGAAGAGAATGTGGGGGAATGAGATTAGGACAGTGGAATTATTGAATTAGATTAGATTAAAGTTCTTATATTATAATAAGTTAATATACTTTTTTAATGGTAAATATTAGTTTGAATATTAAAAGAGGAGAGAAGACTTGGGAATGATGTGTCAAAGTTGGCCTCAAGAGCATGAAAAACATTTATTTGTATATATGTACTACAAAATGTCACCCAAAATCTTGTACCTTAATCTTGACAAATGAAACATTATTTCATTTTACATGGATTTAATACCATCTTTTTAATATATATATATATATATATATATATATATATATATATATATATATATATATATAATTTTACGATATTTTATAATTATTTAAATAAAAAAATCATGGGATAGTTCATCGGTAACTATCCATATATCTCCGTACTCTTTTGATTTTTTGCTTTATTACTTATAAATTTTATAAAAAAAAATTATAGTTAAGGTTGGTGGAGCCGGAACATGCGTTGTTAGATTAAACGTTATCAATGCGCCGCGTTGAAAGACTAAGCCTATATATATATATATATATATATAATTTAATTTAGCTCGTGCCTCTTGAGTTTGAATGACTTTTTTATGGAAAGAATAATAGTTAATTATTTACTAAAATAATGATATGTATCTTGATCTAGATGGATTAAGGATGAGATTGATGCGTCATGCCCGACACCAGTAGGAATTGTTGAGCCAGAGATGCCCAAAACTTTAATTTTATAAAATTATCCAAACATTAGACTAATTTAAGAAAACCAATCTCAACAACTCACAAAGAAAGCGTAGTAATAAACTTATTTAAAATAATGAATGGCTGGGTCTATTAAAAAGATGTTTACTATTTACTAAATGAATTGCAGAAAAAACTTGGAATGAATTCATAGAAGTGAATATCTAGCACAGGTAATAGAAGAAATATAATTAGTAAAAACAAATTAGAAGAATCAAAAAGGGTTTTATAAAGAGAACTTTCACATCAAGAAGCAGCATTACAAGACCTTTCAACTGGATTCACCAGCTCCCATCATTCCAAAACTAACTTTTTTTTTTAATTTAATATATAAAGTTTTTGAGATATATATATATATATATATATATACATGACAAAAGTGAGACAAACCCTAGCTCTTATGTTCGAATTTTGCTTCCTTTTATTTTAAGAATAAAAGATATACATGAATTTCGGTTAGATCACACAGATCACACATTTTGGTGCAAAGAACCCATCTAAGACAGAGACTTTTATATAAAAAATACCCTCTGATAAACAAGTTTAAATAAAAGAAAGAAGTTCAGAAGATAAATATTCCAAAATATTCAAATTTCTTATGAGAATATAAGGTAAAGAATTACATTAACATAATCACAAATATCTAGAATCCAGGACAGTTTGATTAATAACCTAAGTAACAATTATTAATTATATGCTGAAAGGGAACAAATATAGATATTCAAGCATAATCAGATCCTGAAAGAAAGTGTTATGTAGAAACCCTAGTTTCCAACTGAAGTCAAGAATATAATGTAGATATGATCCTGAAGATATATGATGACCATTCATGACAATAGTGCACAAAAAGAAGGAACCTTTATATGTATTAGAAGCTATGGTATTATATTTGTTAACTTCAGCAAGAGAAAAATGAGTTCCAACTGCAGAGAATTTACTTGGTGTTCAGGCATGAATTTCAGTCACAGTCACATCAGCAGGCTTGGCACAAAGCACAGAAGCTTACTATGCAGCTCCCAAATAGGATCCATTGCCCTAGTAAAGAGGATAAAAAAAGGAGTCAAGTTAAACTGTTGGTTGTTCTGTTTACCGCATTGACAAAATAATCATCAATCATAAGAGCCCGGGAATCAATCATAAGAGCCCGGGTAGCTCATGATTTGCAGTCCCTTGCCAACCTAACAAGGTAAGATGACTATCTCCTCTCTTGGTTTGCAACATCACATACATTCAGTATCTGTGCAAACCAAAACATAGGTGTCAGCGCCAGAGAGATAAGGAAAAGAATCATATGCTTCTACAAACATAATTACGAAGATGTAGGCATGTAGTTATGACAACTTAGCAAACAAATTAGTCTTTAACAGTAAAGATATTAGATGAGTTGAAAGTTTAAGTATCAGCCATATAAGGAGAAAGGAGCATACTTTCTCTTCCTCCGATCCCCCATGTTATTTCTCATGTCAGCTTTTGGAAGTGCAGATCCTGGTTGCCCGAGAAATTGCATGGAAGATGCTGGTGCAGCAGCAACCATTGAAGGCATCTGTGCCTGGGATGGAATAGGAGGTGGAGCTGAAGCTGGAACTGGAACCAGAGCCGGCGCTGGAGCTGGAGCTGGAGCAGGAGCAGAAAGTGCAGGTTCTGGAAGAGGGCGCGGTAGAATGTGCTTCAATCTATTGTTCTTATAGTGTTTCCAAAAGAAATATTGCTGCCTATGAGCCAACTCCTACAAGAGGGAAAAATAGTCAATATCAACAATGGAAAGAGTTTAATGAGAAATAAAAGTGGTTTGTAATCTAAGAGCAATCATTTCAAGGAACATGGCAAATATAGCAGCGATCAACAAAGTAGGGAACATCAATGTAACTTAAAAGAAAATAGTGGGTGATTTACGGGAAGCAACATTAATTGCACAAGTTTTGCATTTGCATTACCATCTAACATCAATGAAAGGCTTTTGAACTCAGCCTTTTAATTAATCACATAAGTTGTGCATCTAACAATCCAACACCTATATATATATAGATATGCATGTGCCTTAAAATGTACATCTATTCTCCTCTCATTTAGCAGACAGGCTCAGATTTGACTCTGGGCTATCATGGTGTTGTGATTATTTATTCTCCTATCGTATTCATCAAAAAAGACTCCGATTTGATGCTGGCCTATCAAGATTTTGCTGTTATTTCACCATCAAGAACCATCAACCGTCAGAGAACACTATCAAACTCAGCCTTCAGTTACTCAGAAATTGTGCAACTAACAATTTGATCACTTTGTTTGTGTGTGTGTGTTTTCCTTTTCTCAGTTACTCAGAAATTGTGCAACTAACAATTTGACCACTTTGAATGTGTGTGTGTTCTCCTTTTCTCAGTTACTCAGAAATTGTGCAACCAACAATCTGACCACTGTGTGTGTGTTCTCCTTTTCTCATCAATCAGATTGAGTCAAAGGGCTCCAATGGTGTTGTGACTTATTTGTTCACCTTCAAGATTTTATTTGAATAATTAAAAAAACAGTATATCAAGAAAATCAACCAGAAAGGAAGACATAAGACTATGGAGATGACAAGCAAAACATTTACAATAATAGATTAAAAGATCCAATAATAATGGCATACTATCTACTTTGAATTGAAGTCAGAAAACAGTAATGGAATATAAAATAGGATGCCTTATTAAGCCTGAAACTATTAGGGGAAAGTCAGAGTTTCTCATAGAAATGCATTCTTTGGCATCACTGATAATAAATGAAAAGGTGGATATCAGCATGAAGCCCAAATCTACTGGTGTAGAATCATCCTGTCCATGTTCAAATTACAAGAATGTAACCTTGTTGCCAGGATGTGCCATGGCATTCCGAAAATTAGAATTCTGGAGAAGCTCAAGAAAGAAAAGACAATGAGGATACCTGTAAATATCACACGTAAGTCAAATGCACAATCACAATTGACAAAATTAAAAAAAAAACAACAATAATATTTGATAATTTTGCAATAATTGATTCCACTAGCAAAACTCAGAGGTCAGACGCCACAGAAACAAATGTAAAACACATCTTCTTTGAAGTCCCCACTCACATTATGTATTTGACATACTCAGGTTTCTGCCAGTATTGCAGGTATTTCAAATATCCAATGAAAGCCTCATCTTCGAAATAGCGGTTTTGCGCTAAATCTGCCTCCATAAGACAAAAATCATGCTTCCAAATTGACTTAAACATAGATATAATAAATCATGCAATCAAAAAGAGATATAACAAATTCATGAAAACATTCTCTTAGAAGCATCAACAAACTATGAACTCAAATATATATATATATATATATAAAAGACAAAACTTAAAACCTAAATGCATAGTTTTCAAACCTCTATACTAAAAAACATAAATTTCTGGAAAGAGCTATGACAAACTCAAGAAAACATTCTCTTAGAAAAATCAATCGACTATGAACAATAAAGAAGAAACCTACATGCTTAATTTTCAATCCTAATAATAATATAGGTTTTTTATCCTAATAAAGAGAGAATTAAAAGATATAATCTGATGAGGATAAAATTCATTTAACCAACAGGAGTTGGTCTAAGTAGTAGAGGCGCAGGTTACTTAAGCAAGTGCTTTGAGTCTGAATCCTTGGGGATACCAAAAAGAAAGAGGGAAAAAAAACAGGAGAATTCTACCCCTTATAGGGTTTTAAGAACCTCACCTAGAGTAGCTTAGAACTAGTGGCTCCTAAGAAATCAGTAGGTGACCAAAAAACAAATTATAACATAATAAATTGATAACATTTACAGAATTTTTTGTAAAAACAAAAAAGGCAGAAATGTTTGGTAAGAAATGGTTTTAAAAATAGGTGCCCAAACAAGTTTTTTGAATTTCTGTTTTCAACCACAAAAAGGGAAAACATGCCAACCAAAATGACTCTAAATTTCTGGAAAAATATATAACAAACTCAAGAAAACTCTCCTAGGAACATCAATAACTATCGAACTCAAAATAACATAGAGGAAAAACATAAATCCTTGCTCTTCAATCTGTTTACTAAATACTTTCTTGTGAAACTAACATTTGAAAACGAAAAAGCATTGAAATTAAACAACAATATAGGATCTTGCTAACAGAAATCAAACAAGATCATGACAAACAAAAAAAAACAACGCCACCATCGAACGGTGAGTGATTTCAAACCACAAAGTGAATCGAAAAAATATCAAAACCCTGAAAAAAAAATCAACAGGATAACTCACAGTGGATGTACATGGGATTGGCCAAGCACTGCACGAACTCCAATTCGAGCAGAAAACGCTGGCGCCCATCATCTGGATCCTTGTAAACGCTCTTGGGGCTACAAAACCGAACCCTATGGAGATCAATCACCACGGAGAAACCAATAAAAAAAATCAAAACCCTAGAAATTCGAAGAGGAATCACACGCTTGCGAGGAGCCAGGGTCGGAGTGATGATCACCATCGTCGCCGGAGGGATCCATATGCGCAGCGTTCGTGAGCTCTGATGAAGTGTTGAAAATTTTTATAAGCCCTGAGAAATATCGGGTTTGGATCCATTTTGCTTTCTTATCGGATCCGGTTTTAAAACCTCACGGATCCGAACTCCAACACATTAAGTTTAGGGTTAATTTACGAATACACCCCTGCAGAACATCACTGTTTTGCCTTTTTTTTTTTATTTTAGATTTGATTTAATGAATAGATCCCTCAAAATATATTGGAAAAACATGTGGATATTTTATTCATATAAAAAAATTTTTATAAAAATTTTTATAATATATGGCATAAATAAAGTTTATATATATATATATATATATATATATATATATATATATATATATATATATATGTATACACATAAATTTAAATAAAATATAAAGAATTGAATCACAATGAATGTAATGAATTAATAAAATAACATTATAAAAAATAATACATAAATAAAACAAACAGAAACAAACAGAAACACGAGCAAAGACTATACACCAATTTAAATAAAACAAAAAATCACATAGAATTTATTCAACTAAAAATCATCGTCGTCGTCATCAGTATCGGAGTCATCATCGTCGTTGTTGTCATCAGTATCGGAGTCATTTTTGACATTTTTCTTTTCCTTCTTTTTCTTCTTTTTATCATCCTTTTTCCCGGCATTCTTTTTATTTTTCTCATCTTTTTTTTCTTCATCCTTTTTATTTTCATCATCTTTATTTTCTTTCTCACTTTCTTTATCAAGAGCTTCCTGTTTACTGAGTTGAAGAAATTTGAGGAGTTCTTGAAGTGCAACATCAACATCATCACTCCTTAGTAAATGTTCAGAAATTGTAGCAGGAGTGATTTCAAGATCTTTAATCAATGCTTCAATCTGTTCAAATAATGAGTGATGCTCAATGTGGTGATAGTTGAAGACCAAGGTCCTAAACATGGAAGGACTGCAATATCCCATATAAATGTGCATATCCATTCTACCAGCCCTTAATAATGCAGGATCAAGTTGCTCTTTATAATTGGTTGTGAAAATTATTATTCTTTCTTCTGAACAACTTGACCAAAGACCATCAACAAAATTTAATAAACCTGACAAAGTTACCTTCAAAGTAAAAAACAAAGAAACAAGTTGTGTGTTAAAATATAAAAAAACATAAAAATAAAGAAACAAATAATTGAAAAGAAAAAAATTACTCTCTGACCTTTGGTCTGTAACTATAAGAGTCCTTACTATCTCTGTTCTTGATTGGTATTGAACAATCAATATCTTCAATCACTATTACTGACTTGTTAGTCATCTCAATTAGCAATCCTTTTAGTTGTAAATTACCTTGGACTTGAGCAAGATCAAGATCATAAATATTATAATTGAGGAAGTTGGCAATAGCTGCAACCAAACTAGATTTACCGGTCCCTGGTGGACCATATAACAAATAACCACGCTTCCAAGTCTTACCAATGCTCTTATAATAATCTTTACCTTTTTTGAATTTGGATAAATCATCAATTATTGTTCTCTTAAGCTCTGGATCCATGGCAATTGTGTCAAAGGTGGCAGGATGATGGAGATTAACAGAACTCCAATCTTCATAACTATTGAGGAAAAGCTTGAGGATGGTATTTTGGTTTTTGGTGTTATTCCACCAGTTCATTATCCATGGGAGGTAGACATCCAAAGCCTTGTCTTTGTGTTCTTTCTTGCATGAGAGTTCAAGAGAATATGAATTCGATAACATGAAACTTAAATTTCCGTCACTATCCTTAGAAGTCACATTGTTCCGTGAGCAATACAAACACCATTTGAATTGGATCCCTTCAAATACATCGATAATTTTTTGGCCAGAATCCAATGAGATGACTAAACTTTTATCATCGTCGAATTGCTTCACTCGAACACGTTGTGTGGAGTGTGATACTAAAGAACTGAGGTAAGTCATTGAAGCTTTGTAAACATTGTTGGTAGTTAGTCCTTCCTTGTCATGAATGACCATGGAGAATTCGCGAGAGAGAAGGTTATGGAAGATTTTTATTTGAGAGAACATTGACTTTCGAACTTCTTCGGGGACGAATTCATAGTAGAGGGAGCGTGCCAGCATGGCTGAGGCAGCAATGGAGGCTGTGGTGGCAAGGAAACCTTTGCTTGAACTCATGCTTTTCTTGGAGTTGGAGGCCATCACTGTTGAATGAATATGTTTCAGAAACTTTAATTTCTGAGCTAGCTCACTGGGAAAGCAATTGTGTTTCTTGGTTTTGCTCTTATGTATTTATATGTATGTAATATGTATTGTTATTGTTGTTGAGTTTTAGATTGAGTTGGATTGGGAGTTTGAGTCAATGTAGTACTTGAACTCATAATCTGAGTTGAAGCAGGAATCATTAACCACCAATTAACAATTTGAAGGATAAAAGATCAGTTGAGAAAATACTTAATAAGTTAAAGTTTTTTTTATTACGTTTGCAAAACGCTGATGAAACTTGGGAAATATTATTGGGTTTAGATCGTTTTCTTTTATTATAGTTATAGTTTAGGGTTATTTGTGAATATGACCCTGCAGAACATCATAACTAATTATATATCCATAAAAAACCATTAAAAAAACAAGAATTTTGAATTACTATATAGGCGAATTGAATTTTGAAATTAGTTGAGGGTTTTATGAACAATTTCTTTATTTCATTCAACGTATTGTGATTTATTTAATTTTAAAATAATAGCTAATGAAGATTTGCATATATCCTGTTTAATGAAGTAGCTAGTTAATACATCCACTCAGATTCTTCATACAATAAACATGAAGATGGTCAAAATTCTTTTACATCATAACAATAAAGATGTGTACCGGATGGCCACCCTCAGGTCCACCACCATGTGGCCCAATCAGATGCCGGCATTCAAATTAAAGTTCCCGCATTAGTGGAGAGTCTCTTGGTGGAGTGGTGCACCGTGGAGCCCCTCCATTCTGTTGCCTATCCTGAATGCCTCATGTTCCCTCCCTCTCTTCTATCTGGACCCACGTGACCTGAAGTTCCCCCTCTTCCATCACCGTCCATATGGCAACATTTGCATCCACCGTCCCATTCTCCTGGATCGGTGAACAAGTCTGGCATCCCAACCGAGATAACCTACAATGTCTAAAAAAGAGACTAAAAAGAAAAATGATGTTGTATCCGGTAAATATAATAACCCGAAACATGTATTTTTGTCTTGTTAAAGTCAAAACCAATGTATGTAGGTGCGATTACTCATCATGCCTAGCGGAGCCGATATATCATTATCCGTCGTTTGAAATTGGATAAATAGAAATATGCAATCAAACATAATAAGCTAAAGCTTCCGAAATACATGTATCAAAAATAGCTTCCCGAGTACAAGTAAACAAAAACTCCTCCAGTACACAATGATAGACAACAAGAAATACACAATGGACACATAGAAGTATAACATATACATCCAAGTATAAAACAAACAATACATGTATAATCAAGACAGAGATCCATATCTAATGCCAATACACAAGAATACAAACACTGTGAGGTAAAATAAAAAAACTAATAAATATTGTATTGTACATTAAAATCCTGCTCTACATCGATTACATGTTCCAGTCTGGAAACAAAGTTAGATACAGCACAAATTACATTGTTAACGGAAATAACACCAAGATTATCCAGAAAATACAATACACGAGTTTTAAATACATGAAGGAAACCAGAACCACTCGGACGCATGGTAGTAAAAAATCTGAAAGTAAACCAACATTTGTGAATCTGTAATGCCTCCCTCAAATTATAGTTGAACCGTATCTGAATGACAACGATGTCATACGATATACGGTTTACCAAAAGGTCATTGGTGATGTTCAATCAATTTGAAATAGAGGGGATTATCTATTTGCCAAACATATACGCCCCTCTTAGCCTGTGGTGCAGTAATGAAGAGTCCGGTAGGGGAATCCATGTTGCACGTCGCCGACAGAGCTGTGTAAGTGATAATAGCAGTGTCGATCACACCGTCATCGACGTCAAACCAGACTGGTCACCTGAGAGCTGAAAGAGCAGAGAGGAAATGAACCCGAAGACCGCATTATGACGGGTCTCCACTGCCTTAGTGAAATATTTTCAAATTTATCAAGAAATTCCGAATAACTAGACTCAAGCCCAAGATTGCATAATACAATAGCCGAAACACCACCTGTGATATGAACCGGTTTTCTGTACTTACAGTTTGACTGTCAATCTCACTGTGAACCAATTAACTATTTCCAGTGCTTTAATTTAAGATGGTGAAGAGCGACATCATCAATTATATTGTATATGACATAATTCCGGAATGTGTTTGAATTGAAGTCCATATGCTAACAAATATAATTATGCGGGCCCAAAAACCGAACCCAAGCCGTTTTACCTGTTCTGCTCAGGCCTTCTAATATCAAACTCATTGGCCGATCAATATCACTCCCAATAATATATATATTATTTCCTTCCGGCCGCGCAACGCCATTAACAATAAAATTATCCGCTAACCACTGTGAAATACATGTATCAACTACAAAAGAAGAACAATCCCATTTCGATTTGAAAACAAAGATGGGTCGCGCGAATATACGGTCAACATTAGCCTTCAGATTATGATATTAAAGAAAAAACGACTTAGGATCCTTCTCCTTGATTATTTGTAATAAATCTGCAGTGGAGCTAACATTATAGGCCTCAGCATAAACCTCAGCTAAATTAAGTGGACCACGCCTTGAAGATCTCCCATCTATCTAGAATTCACCCCAGTCAGAATAATCACCATCCTCCTCAACATACGCCTTGACGACTGAGTAAGACATGGCAGTCTGAATGTTTGGACGAAAGCTTCGAGAGGAAAGAAGATGTTGCAGATTAAACAACCTTTGAATTGTTATCCAAGCCCTGCCCTCCAATTAAATCAGCATGTGTAGACGCGGTTAACCATCATCATAGAGCTCCCTCGCAACTTTAATGAACTTCTTATTACTCGGCAATGGAATGGCAAGCAATTGCGACAATGCCTCCTCCTTGGACAGAGAACAACGAGGATAAGTCAAGAAAAAATTTTACTTGGTGTTCAGGCATGAATTTCAGCCACAGTCACATCAGCAGGCTCGGCACAAAATACAGAAGCTTGCTGTGCAGCTCCCAATAGGATCCATTGCCCTAGTAAAGAGGATCAACGAAGGCATCAAGTTAAATTGTTGGTTGTTCTGTTTACTGCATTGACAAAATAATCATCAATCATAAGAGCCCGGGTAGCTCATGATTCATAGTCCCTTGCCAACCTGACAAGGTAAGATGACTATCTCCTCTCTTGGTTTGCAACATCACATACGTTCAGTATCTGTGCAAACCAAAACATTGGTGTCAGCGCCAGAGAGAAAAGGAAAAAAAATCATCTGCTTCTACAAACATAATTATGAAGATGTAGGCATGTAGTTATGACAACTTAGCAAACATATGAGTCTTTAACAGTAAAGATATTAGATGAATTGAAAGTTTAAGTATCAGCCAATTAAGGAGAAAGGAGCATACTTTCTCTTCCTCCAATCCCCCATGTTATTTCTCATGTCAGCTTTCGGAAGTGCAGATACTGGTTGCCTGAGAAATTGCATGGAAGGTGCTGGTGCAGCAGCAACCATTGAAGGCATCTGTGCCTGGGATGGAATAGGAGGTGGAGCTGAAGCTGGAACTGGAACCAGAGCTGCGGCCGGAGCTGGAGCTGGAGCTGGAGCAGGACCAGGAAGTGCAGGTTCTGGAAGAGGGCGCGGTAGAATGTGCTTCAATCTTTTGTTCTTATAGTGTTTCCAAAAGAAATATTGCTGCCTATGAGCCAACTCCTACAGAAGAGGGAAAAATAGTCGATATCCACCATGGAAAGAGTTTAATGAGAAAGAAAAGCGGTTTGTAATCTAAGAGCAATCATTTCAAAGAACGTGGCAAATATAGCAGTGATCGACAAAGTGGGGAACATCAATGTTGAAGAACTAAAAAGGAAATAGCGGGTCGTTTAAGG
Source organism: Dioscorea cayenensis subsp. rotundata (assembly GCF_009730915.1). NCBI lineage: Eukaryota > Viridiplantae > Streptophyta > Magnoliopsida > Dioscoreales > Dioscoreaceae > Dioscorea > Dioscorea cayenensis. The sequence goes on along the minus strand of NC_052486.1, from coordinate 22,386,372 downwards.
GAAGCAACATTAATTGCACCGGTTTTGCATTCACATTACCATCTAACATCAATGAAAGGCTTTTGATATCAGCCTTTTAATTAACATCCCATAGGTTGTGCATCTAACAATCCAACACCTGTATATATAGATATGCATATGTCTTAAAATGTACATCTATTCTCCTCTCATTTAGCAGACAGGCTCAGATTTGACTCTGGGCTATCATGGTGTTGTGATTATCTATTCTCCTTTTGTATTCATCAGACAGACACCGATTTGATGCTGGCCTCTCAAGATTTTGCTGTTATTTCACCTTCAAGAACCATCAACCGTCAGAGAACACTATCAAACTCAGCCTTCACTTACTCAGAAATTGTGCAACTAACAATTTGACCACTTTGAGTGTGTGTGTGAATGTGTGTGATCTCCTTTTCTCAGTTACTCAAAAACTGTGCAACTAACAATCTGACTGCTATGTGTGTCTGTGTGTGTGTATGTGTTCTTTTCTCATCAATCAGATTGAGTCAAAGGGCTCCAATGGTGTTGTGACTTATTTGTTCACCTTCAAGATTTATTTGAATAATTAAAAAAACAGTATATCAAGAAAATCACTGAGGCTATGGAGACGACAAGCAGAGTATTTACAATAATAGATTAAAAGATCCAATAATAATGGCATACTATCTACTTTAAAACAAAGTCAGAAAAACAGTACTGGAATAAAAAAATAGGATGACTTATTAAGCCAGAAACTATTAGGGGAAAGTCAGAGTTTCTCATTGAAATGCATTCTTTGACATCACTGATAATAAATAAAAAGGTTGATATCGGCATGAAGCCCAAATCTACTGGTGTAGAATCATCCTGTCCATGTTCGAATTACAAGAATGTAACCTTGTTGCCAGGATGTGCCATGGCATTCCGAAAATTAGCATTCTGGAGAAGCTCAAAAAGAAAAGACAATGAGGACACCTGTAAATATCATACAAAACTCAAATGTACAATCACAATTGACAAACTTAGAAAAAAACCAAAATAATATTTGATAATTTTGCAATAATTGATTCCACTAGCAAATCTCACAGGTTAGATGCCAAAGAAACAGAAACAAAACACATCTTATTTAAAGACCCCACTCACATTATATATTTGACGTACTCAGGATTCAGCTAGTATTGTAGGTATTTCAAATATACCATAAATGTCTCATCTTCGAAATAGCAGTTTTGTGCTAAATCTGCCTCCATAAGACAAAAATCATGCTTCCATATTTACTAAAACATAGATATAATAAATCATACAATAAAAAAGACATATAACAAATTCATTAAAACATTCTCTTAGAAGCATCAACAAACTATGAACTCAAATATATATACATACATATATATATATATATATATATATATATATACAAGAAAAAACCTAAAACCTAAATGCATAGTTTTCAATCCTCTATAATAAAGAAACATAAATTTCTTGAAAGAGCTATGACAAACTCTAGAAAACATTCTCTTAGAAACATCAATCAACTATGAACAATAAAGAAGAAACATACACTCTTAATTTTCAATCCTAATTACTAAAAAACCTATATTTCCATAAATTGTTGTGACAAACTAAAGAAAACATTCTCTTAGAAAAATCAATCAAACAAATAATAATAAAATAAAGAAAAAAATACTTAGTCTTCAATCCTGTCAACTAACAATCTTATGCGCCTGTTTGTTTTGACAATGTTTTTAAAAAAGTAACTGAAAACATGTTCGTTTGACATACATATTCAATCATATACTTTTGTGTATATATATATATATGCATATGATATGAATGCTTTAGTAACAACAATAATATAGGCTTTTTATCCTAATAAAGAGAATTAAAAGATATAATCTGACGAGGATAAAATTGGTTTAACCAACCGGAGTCAGGTCTAAATAGTACATGCGTCGGTTACTTAAGCAACTGCTTTGAGTTTGAATCCTTGTGGATACAAAAAAGAAAAGAAAAAAAAAAAACCAAGAGAAGTCTACCCTTTATAGGGCTTTTAGTACTCACCTGAAGTAGCTTAGAACTAGTGGCTCCTAAGAAATCAGTGGGTGACCAAAAACAATTTACAACACAATAAATGGATAACATTTACAGAATTTCTTGTAAAAACAAAAAAGACAGGGATGTTTTGTAAGAAATGGTTTTAAAAATAGGTGCCCAAACAAGTTTTTTGAATTTATGTTTTCAACCACAAAAGGGGAAAACATGCCAACCAAAATGACTCTAAATTTCTGGAAAAATATATAACAAACTCAAGAAAACTCTCCTAGGAACATCAATAACTATCGAACTCAAAATAACATAGAGGAAAAACATAAATCCTTGCTCTTCAATCTGATTACTAAATACTTTCTTGTGAAACTAACATTTGAAAACGAAAAAGCATTGAAATTAAACAACAATATAGGATCTTGCTAATAGAAATCAAACAAGATCATGACAAACAAAAAAAAACAACGCCACCATCGAACGGTGAGTGATTTCAAACCACAAAGTGAATCGAAAAAATATCAAAACCCTGAAAAAAAAATCAACAGGATAACTCACAGTGGATGTACATGGGATTGGCCAAGCACTGCACGAACTCCAATTCGAGCAGAAAACGCTGGCGCCCATCATCTGGATCCTTGTAAACGCTCTTGGGGCTACAAAACCGAACCCTATGGAGATCAATCATCACGGAGAAACCAATAAAAAAAATCAAAACCCTAGAAATTCGAAGAGGAATCCCACGCTTGCGAGGAACCAGGGTCGGAGTGATGATCACCATCGTCGCCGGAGGGATCCATATGCGCAGCGTTCGTGAGCTCTGAGAAAATGTTGAAAATTTTTATAAGCCCTGAGAAATATCGGGTTTGGATCCATTTTGCTTTCTTATCGGATCCGGTTTTAAAACCTCACGGATCCGAAGTCCAACACATTAAGTTTAGGGTTAATTTACGAATACACCCCTGCAGAACATCACTGTTTTGCCTAATTTTTAGATTTGTTTTAATGAATAGATCCCTCAAAATATATTGGAAAAACATGTGGATATTTTATTCATATAAAAATTTTATAAAATTTTATAATATATGGCATAAATAAAGTTAATATATATATATATATATATATATATATATATATGTGTGTATACACATAAATTTAAATAAAATATAAAGAATTGAATCACAATGAATGTAATGAATTAATAAAATAACATTATAAAAAATAATACATAAATAAAACAAACAGAAACACGAGCAAAGACTATACACCAATTTAAATAAAACAAAAAATCACATAGAATTTATTGAACTAAAAATCATCGTCGTCGTCGTCATCAGTATCGGAGTCATCATCGTCGTCGTCGTCATCAGTATCGGAGTCATTTTTGACATTTTTTTTTTCCTTCTTTTTCTTCTTTTTATCATCCTTTTTCCCGGCATTCTTTTTATTATTCTCATCTTTCTTTTCTTCATCCTTTTTATTTTCATCATCTTTATTTTCTTTCTCTTTTTCTTTATCAAGAGCTTCCTGTTTACTGAGTTGGAGAAATTTGAGGAGTTCTTGAAGTGCAACATCAGCATCATCACTCCTTAATAAATGTTCAGAAATTGTAGCAGGAGTGATTTCAAGATCTTTAATCAATGCTTCAATCTGTTCAAATAATGAGTGATGCTCAATGTGGTGATAGTTGAAGACCAAGGTCCTAAACATGGAAGGACTGCAATATCCCATATAAATATGCATATCCATCCTACCAGGCCTTAATAATGCAGGATCAAGTTGCTCTTTATAATTGGTTGTGAAAATTATTATTCTTTCTTCTGAACAACTTGACCAAAGACCATCAACAAAATTTAATAAACCTGACAAAGTTACCTTCAAAGTAAAAAACAAAGAAACAAGTTGTGTGTTAAAATATAAAAAAACATAAAAATAAAGAAACAAATAATTGAAAAGAAAAAATTACTCTCTGACCTTTGGTCTGTAACTATAAGAGTCCTTACTATCTCTGTTCTTGATTGGTATTGAACAATCAATATCTTCAATCACTATTACTGACTTGTTAGTCATCTCAATTAGCAATCCTTTTAGTTGTAAATTACCTTGGACTTGAGCAAGATCAAGATCATAAATATTATAATTGAGGAAGTTGGCAATAGCTGCAACCAAACTAGATTTACCGGTCCCTGGTGGACCATATAACAAATAACCACGCTTCCAAGTCTTACCAACGCTCTTATAATAATCTTTACCTTTTTTGAATTTGGATAAATCATCAATTATTGTTTTCTTAAGCTCTGGATCCATGGCAATTGTGTCAAAGGTGGCAGGATGATGGAGATTAACAGAACTCCAATCTTCATAACTATTGAGGAAAAGCTTGAGGATGGTATTTTGGTTTTTGGTGTTATTCCACCAGTTCATTATCCATGGGAGGTAGACATCCAAAGCCTTGTCTTTGTGTTCTTTCTTGCATGAGAGTTCAAGAGAATACGAATTCGATACCATGTAACTACTAATTTTTTTATCACTATCTTTAGAAGGCACATTGTTCTGTGAGCAATACAAACACCATTTGAATTGGATCCCTTCAAATACATCGATAACTTTTTGGCCTGAATCCAATGAGACGACTAAACTCTTATCATCGTTGAATTGCTTCACTCGAACACGTTGTGTGGAGTGTGATACTAAAGAACTGAGGTAAGTCATTGAAGCTTTGTAAACATTGTTGGTAGTCATTCCTTCCTTGTCATGAATGACCATGGAGAATTCGCGAGAGAGAAGGTTTTGGAAGATTTTTATTTGAGAGAACATTGAGGTTCGAACTTCTTCGGGGACAAAATCATAGAAGACGGAGCGTGCCAGCATGGCTGAAGCAGCAATGGAGGCTGTGGTGGCAAGGAAACCTTGCCTTGAACTCATGCTTTTCTTGGAGTTGGAGGCCATCACTGTTGAATGAATATGCTTCAATCAACACTTGAAACTTTTCAAGCAATTGTGTTTCTTGGTTTTGCTCTTATGTATTTATATGTATGTATTGTTATTGTTGTTGTTGAGTTTTAGATAGAGTTGGATTAGGAATTTGAGTCAATGTAGTACTTGAACTCATAATCTGAGTTGAAGCAGGAATCATTAACCACTAATTAACAATTTGAAAGATAAAAGATCAGTTGAAAAAGTAGCTAGTAAGTTAAAGTGTTTTTTATTATGTTTGCAAAACGCTGTTGAAACTTGGGAAATATTATTGGGTTTAGTTCGTTTTCTTTTATTATAGTTTAGGGTAATTTGCGAATATGACCCTGCAGAACATCATAACTAATTATATATCCATAAAACCCCAAGAATTTTAAATTATTATTATATAGGCGGATTGAAACTTGAAATTTGAAATTAGTTTAGGTTTTTTATGAGCACTTTTCTTTATTTCATCCCAGCGTATTGTGATTTATTTAATTTTAAAATATTAGATAATAAAGATTTTCATCTATCCAGTTTAATTAATAAACAATGCTAGTTAATACATCCATTCAAATTCATCATACAATAAACATGAAGATTGTCAAAAGCTTTTTACATTATAACAATAAAGATGTGTAATATTAAATTATAATTTTTTTAAAATAAATGTGGATAAATTCACAGCTTTATTGAAAAAAAGAGCAACAAAAAACAAAAGATAAGTCCTCTCACCAGTAGTGAGGAATAGAACCAAGAACAACGAGAAAATAAAAAAATACGAGGAGAAAAAGTCGGGAAAAGCGAAAGACATCATCCGGGTCCCTCATGCCCCGCCCAAACAATCAAAAAGGAACAACTACTCCTGCGCAGGATCAGAGTCAGAATCGTCAGCTTGATTTGAGATTCTAGCGCTTAAGAAATACTTTTATGCGATAAAAATTATTAATTTTTTTAGCGCTTAGGAAAATTATATATATATATATATATATATATTTTTTGAGAAAGACAACAAAGACTGGAACTCGTGGACGCTGACATGTGAGGGAGCGAGGCTCAACCGACCACCCATGTGCCCTCACCTTGAGTAGGCTATGAGGTTCGATCCTGAATCCTCCCCGAAATGAACACCTTACGTAAGGGACCAGATGGCAATTGACTCAAAGGCCGTTGGCAAATTATAATTTTTTTAAAATACTTTTATGCAGACAAAATTATTAATTCCTTTTATTTTTGATAAATCACTTAAATAGTTCCCTTCTACTCAAGTTTATACTCATTTTGGCTTTGCAACTGAAACATTTTTTTATCATGAGAAGTTCATTGAAGCAACCACTTTTTCAAACTTAAGAAAAAAATATGACAACTGGAATGATGGATGCATCTCTTCACTACCTGCAACTAAAAACTATATTTTGTGATCACAAAGTACTGCTAACAAAGATTGCAAGAGGGACCTTGACAACATGATTCTTATCACCATTGAAAAACCAACTCTCCGAATGTATAATTATTAGCTATTTCCCTGCCTTCAAGCATGATCTTCAGGATCATCGAAGAGTTCGGCTGTATGGTAAATGCCTGTGGATTTACTGTCACGGCCACCCCGGCTGGTTCACGCACCACAACCTGGTACTTGTTTGCCATCGGGAACAACTATCATGATGAATCTGTTTGGGAAGGATTATCAATGTGTATACCGGAACTGAAAAAGAGTGCATCTTTCCAAGGTGTGGACTGTGGAGGAGAAGGGCTACACTGTCGATGCATCTAAGCACGGAAACGTTGGCAGGTTTATCAACCACAGCTGCTCTCCGAACCTCTATGCTCAGAACGTGCTCTATGATCACGATGATAAGAGCATGCCTCACATTATGCTTTTTGCTGCTGAAAACATTCCCCCCTTGCAGGAACTAACATACCACTACAATTATGCTGTTGATCAGGTGCATGATTCTGATGGTAACATTAAGAGGAAGGACTGTCATTGTGGCTCGGACGAATGCACTGGGAGGTTGTATTGATAGGGAATGTGCGCATGCCCAAGTGGTAATTTCAGAAGAGAGGTAAATTTTTGTTTTGAATTTCTGAATGTATAAAGCGTTTGTCTGAATTGCTTGGCAGATTTGTCTCAATTTGTTGTTTTTTTTACTGCCAAGTTGTTGTCTCTGTTGATCACTCAACAGAATTTTGCAGACTTTACCCTTGAATATATATATCCATATGGCATACTTTAACCGTTTATTTTTTTTGTAAGTCATTTTCCTTCTCCACATATTGATCAATCAAGGATTTCCCATGTAGAGAACTATCTTCATTAGCTTTGATTCTTTCTTTTTTCATGCATTGGAGATTCTTGAGGAGTCTTTGAAATGCAACCTCACTATCATCACTTCTCATTAGTTCTTCAGCTACATAAGCAGGAGTTATCTCAAGTTCTTGGATCAATGCTTTAATTTTTTTGAACAAAGGGTGATCATTAACATCATGGTAGTTGAAAGCTAAGATCCTAATCATGCAGAGGCTACAATACCCATATAGATATGCATATCCATTCTTCCTGGACGAAGCAATGCTGGGTCAAGACGTTCTTTGTAGTTTGTTGTGAACACAATGATTTTCTCTTCACCTCAACTTGACCAAAGTCCATCAACAAGGTTTAGTAATAAAGAAAGAGTAGCTTATCAATAGACAAATGAGAGATGTTATTAGAATAATATGCTATATTAGATAAAAAGATCATAGAGAAGTTTATATATATGTATGGGAAAAAATTATCACCTTTGCATCACTGGCATCAAAATCGTCGCTATCCCTGTTGTCAAATGGTATCGAGGAATCAATATCTTTGACAACAATTATGGATTTATTCGATGTCTCAATCAATAGTCTCTTAAGAATTGAACCATTTCTAACTCCGGCGAGCTCAAGGCCATAAATGTTAAATTTGAGGAAGTTGGCCATTGCAGAGATCAAACTAGATTTACCGGTGCCTAGTGGCCCATACAACAAATAACCACGCTTCCAAGCTTTACCGATTTTCCTGTAAAAATCCTTTTGCTTTATAAAATTAGTTAAATCCTCCATGACCATTTGCTTGAGCTCTGGATCCATTGCCATTGTGTCAAATGTGGAAGGATGGTCATGAATGATGGAAATCCACTCATCATGTTCATTGTGAAAGAGTTGTAGTGTCTTATCTTGTTCTTTGAACTTTTCTCCCACCACTCTAATATAGATGGAATGTAAACGTCCTATGCCATGTCTGCTTGTGTTTCTTGTGTCCAATGAGATGACTAAACTCTTTTCATAACCTTGTTTCTTCACTTTGATCTTATTTGTGGAAGATGATATTTTGGAACTAAGGTAGGCCACTGTAGCTTGGTATACATTATTTAAGCTGTATTTATCTTTTTCTTTGATAAAAAAAAAAAAGGTGAGCTCTTGAAGGGATTAATTTCTTAAAAAGTCATCCAACTTTGTCTTATTTTCAATTTAGTCATTCAACTTCAAAACGTACCAAAGTGATCACTCAAGTTACAAAAACTTTTACCGGACAGTAACTGGAGACTTTTCGGCGCCCAGTAGTCTACGTGGCCACCTTAAAAGCTGAGCCAGTGGCTAATGTCCACATCATCAGGCTTACATGTCTTGTCCATGTTAGACTAAGTCACTGAGTTGGCAAAACAACCTGACACCTCAGCCCTTTCTTGGTCTCCTTCTTCTCTGATTCTTCTTCTATTACCTCAATGAAGATGACGGTGATAAAGTTTTATTCTCCGCATATCTTTCTTCCATTTCTTCATCGCTCGACCTTATCCTCACCCCTAGCAACCGATCTCGCTCTGATGAGATGGTACGATTATTCTCTTCGGATGATGTTTTCTATAGAAGCCTAGTTCGTCGGATTGGCATCACCTACTACTCCCTCCAATATCTAGTTGCGGCAGAGGAAAGAGGGCTCACTCCTGCTCATCGTCGTTGTACTGATCTAGTCATTGGAATGAAGATGAAGAAGGTAGATGAGAAACTTTGATCACCAGTTCAGAAATCTCTAGAACAATGACAAGAAGAAGTAGAGGATAGAGAAGAAGAATCAGAGGGGAAGAAGAAGAAGAAAAGGCTGAGGTGTCGGTTGTTTTGCTGACTCAACAACTTAATTTGATGTGAACAAGCCACATAAGCTTGATGATGTGGACATCAGTCGCTAACTCGGCTGCCACATAGGCGATTGGGCACCGAAAAATCTCGAGTGACTATCCAGTGAAAGTTTTTGTAACTTGAATGATCACTTTGATACATTTTGAAGTTGGATGACTAAAGTGAAAATAAGGCAAAGTTGGGTGATTTTTCAAGAAATTAACGCGCTCTTGAAGTAAACAACTTCGAACATTATTAATAAGAGAGTATTTGGAAACTAGAAGCAACTAGCCAGAAAAAAAAATGCCAAAATTCTTCTGGTACAAATTTGTTAATGCAAGTGTGCAATGCCATTGCTGAGCTAGCAAGAGACATGGCCATAGCAAAAATGTTTTTGTTCAATGCCATGCCTCTCTATTTTGATAAAACACTGAATTATTTTTTTTATTTTTTTGAAAAGGTGAATAAATCATTTCAATTAAAAAAAAAAACTATCATAGACACCCACAAAGCTCCACACAGACATTATTTATTTTTTTTCAACTTTACCCTTTATATAATGTTATTATTATTGATTTCCAATTAAACTTGGAGTGTCTTTTTCTCCTATTTTTTTGAGTAGAATTCATATATATATATATATATATATATATATATATATATATATATATATATATATATATATATACATTATTGTATCAAAAAAATAAAAACAATAAATTCTAAGTCATGCACTAAACATAAAATAGTTTGGAAGACATTTTCTTATTTTAAGATTATGTTTTAAGTTTGAAAGATATTTTCAAGTATCAAGCAAACCTATATATATTTAAAAAAAACATTAGTTATTTCAAAAATAGTTCAAATTTTAAAAAATAATAAAAATAATAAAAAAATTTCTTTCCTTTACAAGTTTTTTAAGATAACAAATTAATTTTATATTGAAATTTTAAAAAAAAAAGCATTATCTTTTAATTAATCTTTGAATTTGTTTTTCGATAACAAATTTAAAGATTAATTAAATAAGGGCTGATTTGTCTTTTTTTTATTTATTTAAAACTTGTATTAACTAGGAATGGTTCATCTTCTCTATTCATATCGATTCAATTGATTCGGGACTGATTCAACTAATTCGGGACCGATTCAAATGATTTATTAACGATTCTAGATCAATTTCGATTCTTTTATAAGATTCGAACTTTTACCGATGAAAAACGATATGAATCGTAAGATCCATATTTCTAACTACACTGAATTAAACATGTATGGGTAATTTGTATGTTTGTCTGGGTGTTGCGTAGTTAGAATTGACATGTGAGACAGGATAAGAGGTAAGAATTGTTCTGTAAGATAATTGCTTGGTATTTATATTTTGAATACAGGTTTTTCGAAAACATCAAATGTGCTGTTTGACTGAACTCTATTTTTACCAACTAAAACTAGACATACTTATGAAATATTGAGGAACTAACAGCAGAACAACTGATTTGGGAGGAAAATTACTTGTATTAATGAGACCAAATTATTATTATTATTATTATTATTATTATTATTATTATTATTATTATTATTATTGTTACTAAATACTGTTTTACCCCTTGCCTTGGCGCCATGCGAGATTTATAATTGTGTATATTAGCCTGAGCATTTGCTGTTAATTGCATCGATTTTTATTATTAAAAAAAAAAAAATTTGTTTGATCATCTCCCTAACTTATTAGTACCATGAACTAACTATGACTAATTAGGCCGCAATTAGGGCTTGTGGGCCCGCCGCCATGTGCCTGCATGTGGCTCATGGCTTGGTGGGTGAGATTACCTGGCCTCACTCACCTAGGCTTGGTGAGCCTCCGTTGAGCTTGCCCAGCCTTGCGGAGCTCGACAGAGGTGGTTGATAAAATAAAAGGAAAGAAAAATGCATGGGGTAAAAAAGTAACTCCTCATGAATGAGGATGTTGAAAGTGTGGATTTGCAAAGCAAGCGGGTTTTGGGTATCTTGAAACCATCATGGACCTCAAGGTCTATTGTTAACTTCCCAAAGACCTTTAGATTATTTTCCCTAATATTTATTATACCTCATGTTTTTATGCTTGGAACCCAGCTGTAGTTAATGTGCTTGCTTTAATATTTATTGTACTTCATTTCTTTCATATAACATCTTCAAATTTATTCTATCAAATCCTTTGGACTATACACCACAGTGCTTCCTCTCACACATTTCTGTATTGTCTGCCTGTATCAATCAGCTGGCAGTAGGCCTTTTGGAATTCATTCATTTGCCAATCTGTAATCATTTCATTTAATTCTTGTTGTTTCTCTATATATTTGACACGTCTACTTTACTTTAGCTTGTTGCGGGGTGTAGTTCACACCAAGCAACATTCATCTTTGCAAACCAATGACTTTCGGGTCTATTGATACACGGGTCGCCGATAGAGCTCTCACCGAGTGGTGAGAGTTCGATTCTCAGCTGAGGGCACATTTCTGGGAGTTGTGAATAGTGGTTGTATACGGGTGGTTCCAGCTTTAGTAAAAAAGATTTAGGGAAATCCATGATCAACTTCACATGATAACTAACAATTCATGGTAACTGAAAGCATTGCATGATGCTAGCATGGGGCTAAAATTATGAAGAATTGCAGCCAGAATCAAGAAACAAAGCTAAGAGTTTCGAAATCAGGACAAAGTCAGCAGTGTGGTCATAAAAAATAACTATTGTCTTACTCCTATATTATCACCCAATTTTTCTAAATCTGCTGGAGTTATCCCATATACTTTTGCCTGAAGAGGAATACATGTAGAAGCACTAAAACTTAAGTTTTATGTTCAAAATAAATCATTTGAAAAATGCAACTCTTGCATAGAACATTGCTTATATCCATTCTAACAGAAAAGTCAATGTCCACAACCACATTTTAGAAGAGATTATATCAAGTTTGTGCTACCCACTTCTTGCATATGGATTGGCTAGAACCTGAATGAGCTAATAATTATTATCTTAATAAATCATCAAGGGCTAATATTTTGAGGGGAGAAAGTCCAAAATCTTGTTCATCTTACTGTAGTGAATAGTGAAAATGCAAGTTAGTATCCACAATTAGAGCTTGTGTCCAAGGCAAGTTCAGGTTTATGTATAAATGACGAGAAAATGAGAAGACTAAAAAAATTTATGGATAGGGCCCAAACATAAAAATGGTAATTACATAAACCAATCCAAAGGCAAGTTAATCTTCCCATAATGCTTATGAATGCATGTCCACAAGATTCTACAAATGAATTTCATGTATGAATGCAGGAAAAGTGTGCAATCCTTTCTGATGTTTCATGAAAACAACACATCAAGAAGAGGTAATAACCAAAATTGAAAAGTTGGCATACTTTCCTCCTTTTTCCTCCTTGTGACCACAAGAGCTGCAAACAGAACTAGTGAAAGGTGCTGATCAAGAGCTCCTATGACACGTCTTTCCCCAATCACTGTCCCAATCCGATCCCTCATATCTGATGCACAACAGTGATGACGATCACCAGGTTGTTAGCCTGCCCTAGCGAAAGAACCTAGGGTTTTGACATAAACAATGAAATCTCAAAGAACAATCAAAGAACACAATAGATTTGACACAAGTACCTCTTAAAGCAGCGTCAGGACACGCCCAACCATAATCATGTCTATGAACAAAAAAAATCAAGAAAACTAGGGAACAAAACTCCAAAAAATCCAGGATTTCAAGAAACATGACCTTCCAGCTTCGAGCCCAGCGATGATCATCATCAAGGTAACAGAAACAACAGCCAACCCTCCACGCTTTGCTCATCATTGATCTTCTTCGACTACTTATCCACAAAGATACCCTAGGCTTTTCCGGCCGCTGCTCCTTCACCGCCGATTTCGAGCTCATCGTCCAGGATTCTGCAGGAGAGGTAATCAATTGTTGATCCATTCATCGGAGGACTAAATCTAATAGAGCGCACTCCGATCGGGCTGCTACATCTGAAACCATTGAAAAGAAGATCAAGAAAGAGAGAAACGGAGAAAGGGTTTGAGAGAGAGAGAAGCAGAGGACATGAGAGGAGACCTCGAGAAGGGAATCGGCGAGAGAAATGCAAGAAGGTGCTTGCGGACGAGAAGATGAGGCTTGGGGGCGGGGAAGATCGATCTCCGGCGATGAGGGTTTCTTTGCCCGCCATGGATTCTACAATTTGAAGTTTGGGAGGTGGTATGTATATAGAGTCATACAACCAGTGTGTTTGCCTGTTGACACGTGTCCATTACAAACTAGTGTGTCTGCCTGTTTGACACAGGCTATTAACGAAAAATGTCCAAAGCATATTGTTGTTGCGGTTCTTTTAAAAGACCAAATTACCCCTTGTTCTATTTCTAGTGTCAAAAGAAAATGAAGGGTAAATTTATTTTTTTTTCATATATTTTTGAATTCCCCAAATTAAATTTATGATTTTCCTCCAAAATTTAAATTGATTTTTAGCAATGAAATAATTTATGTATAAACATATTTTATAACCAGAAGTGTTTATAAATTTCAAAATTTTCACTTTGTTATAAATAACAAGTGAGTTAATACATAGTCTATTTTTCAACTAATTCAAGTAACATGTTTAATAACTAAAACAAAAGGTTAATTTTAAATCTCTATCTCAGATACTAATTTTCTAAAAATTTGAGATTTTCACAAAGTATTACACATTAAATAAAATTAAAACCAAGATCAATAACCCATAAAAGTAAGTGATGAAAATTGAAGAATGAATACAAAGAGCAGAGTTTGAATTGGAAGGAAGTCATGGGTCACATTATTGTTGCAGAAGTTCAACATATCAATGTTCAAATAATTAAACCAAAACTCAATTGGATGAATGAAGATGATAAAATGTTTTTGACTATGCTTCTCTATCTGTAACTCTTTGCTGCAAAGAATAAAAGTATGAATGAAGAACAGCAAAACTGCAGAGTTTTATGCTTCCCATCCTCGAAGAGTAGTCACTCTTGCAACCCGGTTAACCCCGAGAGTAAATGCTCCCATCCGGAGGCCGCAGTCATGAGTTTTGCACATCGATTTGATGTTCTCAAAAGCATCATGCATGTGCTTCCGCAGTTCCATGTTTACCTTCTCTTCCTTCCACTGGAATCCTTGGATATTCTAAAGATGTTTTTTCGACAAAGAAAATAATGAATTATGAATATTTTGATAAAATTCAATTCGAATGCTGAGTTTAGGAAGGTACCTGAACCCATTCGAAGTAGCTGACAATCACGCCGCCAGCATTTGCATATATGTCAGGAAGAATAGTCACTCCCTTCTTTGACAGTATCTACATTAGAAAAGTTCGGCAGAGTATGGAGTAGATAAGAGTAACTCATGCTGGAGTTAGCACAACAAGCAAGATAGATACCTCATCGGCATCAGGATCTGTAGGATGATTGGCAGCTTCTATTATATATTTGGCCCTCACATTAGCAGCATTTTCTCTTCAGAAACAACAAGGGCAACTGTCAGTAAACTAAATTTCAAATTCCGGGAAAACAGATAAGACCCGGGTTTTCATTTCTAAGAAAAGAAACTCATATATGATTAGCTTATTAATGGCTAATCATATTGATTAAATAAGAAAAGCACGCTAGAACGTAAACTAAGGAAGCAAATGAAGACCACTTCTTACAATTTTAAGTGATGTATTGTGCATTGAAAACAACAGGGGATTTTGATGGCCAGTTCATATTTTAGTATAAAAAATGATGCAACATCAATAAATAGACGTTAAGAAAAATCAGAGGATGTGATTTATACTTGTTTAGGACACCACCCAAGGCACAAGGAATGAGAACATCACATTCTTGCACCAGCAACTCATTTTGATCCATGATGTCTGCGTCTTTGAAATCCTTCAAGAGACCACCCTCAGCTTTGTGCTTGGACAAAGCCGGAATGTCTATGCCATCGGGCTTTCTAATTGCACCATTTACATCTGAAATTGCGACAATCTTGCCACCTCTACCATGTATGAGATCTGCAGCCCATGAACCAACATTCCCAAAACCCTGTTGTGCAATTCAAAGGTGGTAAAGCATGTTATCATTGCTTATTCAGAGTACAAATGCTACACATTGCCATATTGTTTATGCATAAATATTAAAGATATCAATATACGAAGGTCTAGCATTAACCCAGAGATGATATCCCATATGCAATTCAGATAGTCATAAGTAGCAGTAAGATGCACTGGTCTCGCATAGTAATACACTAAATACAATTGTCAAAATTGCAAGCAATAAAGAGAACATGATAAAAAGTGAATTCACCTGAATTGCAAAGGTTAGCCCTGAAATAGATTTACCATGTTCGGCCAGCAAAGCCTCCGTTGCAAACACAACACCCCTACCAGTAGCAGCATCCCTACCTAATGACCCACCAAGATCCTAGAGTATTTCATCAAACAAAACAAGATCAGTTGTCTTTTTTCTTGAACTTTTGATAACAATAGATTGATACACTTTTTTTTTATGCAGAATACTTACAAGAGGCTTTCCAGTAACAATAGCAGGAGAGTGACCGTGGAACTTAGAATACTCATCAAGAATCCATGCCATAGTCTGCAAATGCAAATGGCAATGTGGATAAAGAAATAACTCTTAATTCTTAAATTAGTGTCCTCCATTATCAAAGAACTCATCAAGATGATTACATGCGAGTTCGTTCCCATATCAGGGGCGAGAATATCTGTGTGGATTCCAATGAGGTCATGAATTTTCTGAGTGAAGATACGAGTCAAACGTTCCAACTCACTGGCACTCAAATCAGAAGGCGAGCAACCAATACCACCTTTTGCCCCGCCATATGGTACATCAGCTACGGCGGTCTTCCAGGTCATCAGTTGAGCCAGAGCATTTACCTCATCGGTGTCAACCTATCAATTACAATTACAATCACAAACACAACTTCAGATCCGACAAACACAAAGACTTCTGTCACAACTTGGTACAAATTGGAAACTTGGTCAGCAGTAGTAATCAACACCGATAATACCTAATACCTCAAGAATCGCTTCGCTCACCATTAGATATTTAGGTTGGTATAGCATGAACAACTGTTAATACTTAAAAAAGGATATGCATGAACTTGTTATTATATCATGCCCTTAAAATGGAAACCCCAATTTTGGCAATGATCTTTTTTCGACTAAGCAAGCAAAGAAATTCTAAATTGGTAGCATAAGCAGCATAACTGACATTCAAACAAGCATAAACTACAATGTATGATTCCATCAGCATAAACATAAACAAATTCTAATGAATGAGTCTCAAAATCTATAGCAAGTTCAGATTCTAAAACAAATAAATAAATAACTTAAATTAAGAACAGTAAAGAAGCACAGTTGTCTGAATGAAGCTACAGAGAACAAAATCTACTAAAAAAAGAACAGAAATTTATAAAAACAAAAACCCTAAAAGTAAATCAAAATCCAATCAAGAAAACAAAGAGGAAAAAGCTTTCTCACATCAGGATGATACCGAATTCCACCTTTCATAGGACCGCGAGCATTATCGTGCTGAACCCTAAACCCAACAAAGGAATGAATACTTCCATCATCCTTAGGTATAGTGCACTCCACCTTCAAGAACAACAATCCAATCAAAAATCAATCCAATAAACACCAAGATACAGAGCCTAAGCTTGAAAAAACCAAAAAAAAACAAAAAATCCAATCACTACCTTGATTTCTCTGCATGGAATCAAAAGACTCTTCGCAAGCTTTGAATCAAGCCCTAGCAACTTCGCAGCATGCCTGAAGTTCCGGTTCGTGGCCGTAAAGAAATTCATTGTTGGGTTGTGGACTACACAATATGTAGAGTTATAAAGACTTATGTGCATAAGTTATGTAGACGTACACAATTAATGTTTATAATTGTGTATATCTTATTATATTTAAGTTTTGAATGGACTCAAATTGTTATCTGATTCAAGTTTGAATTTGGTCCTAATTATCTAATTTTAAATGTGTGGATATATATATTAATCATATGTTGTGTAGAATTTATGGGGACAAAATTGTCAAATCTATGATGGACAGACTTGTAAACATTGTTGGTAGTAATTCCTTCCTTGTCATGAATGACCATGGAGAATTCGCGAGAGAAAAGGTTTTGGAAGATTTTTATTTGAGAGAACATTGAGGTTCGAACTTCTTCAGGGACGAAATCATAGAAGAGGGAGCGTGCCGACATGGCTGAGGCAGCAATGGAGGCTGTGGTGGCAAGGAAACCTTGCCTTGAACTCATGCTTTTCTTGGAGTTGGAGGCCATCACTGTTGAATGAATATGCTTCAATTAACACTTGAAACTTTTCAAGCAATTGTGTTTCTTGGTTTTGCTCTTATGTATTTATATGTATTATGTATTGTTATTGTTGTTGAGTTTTAGATAGAGTTGGATTGGGAATTTGAGTCAATGTAGTACTTGAACTCATAATCTGAGTTGAAGCAGGAATCATTAACCACTAATTAACAATTTGAAAGATAAAAGATCAGTTGAGAAAGTAGCTAGTAAGTTAAAGTGTTTTTATTATGTTTGCAAAACGCTGATGAAACTTGGGAAATATTATTGGGTTTAGTTCGTGTTCTGTTATTATAGTTTAGGGTTATTTGCGAATATAACCCTGGAGAACATCATAACTAATTATATATCCATAAAAAAGCAAGAATTTTAAATTGTTATTATATAGGCGGGATTGAAATTTGAAATTAGTTGAGGTTTTTTATGAGCACTTTTCTTTATTTCATCCAAGCGTATTGTGATTTATTTAATTTTAAAATATTAGATAATAAAGATTTTCATCTATCCAGTTTAATAAACATGCTAGTCAATAAAGTTGTGTAATATTAAATTATAATTTTTTTTTAAATATTTTTATGCAGACAAAATTATTAATTCCTTTATTTCGATCAATCACTTAAATTGTTCCCTTCTACTCAAGTTTATACTGATTTGGCTTGCAACTGAAACATCTTTATCAAGAAAAGTTCATTGAAGCAAGCAACAATAAAACATTAAGAAAAATATAACTGGAATGATGGATGCATCTCTTCACTACCTGCAACTAAAAACTATATTTTGTGATCACAAAGTACTGCTAACAAAGATTGCAAGAGGGACTTTGACAACATGATTCTTATCACCATTGAAAACCAACTCCCCGAACGTATAATCATTAGCTATTTCCCTGCCTTCAAGCATGATCTTCAGGATCATCGAAGAGTTCGGCTGTATGGTAAATGCCTGGGGATTTACTGTCACAGCCACCCCGGCTGGTTCACGCACCACAACCTGGTACCTTTCTTCCATGCTCCCCACGCTGGTCACCTTGCGAATTACCTGCCGTGACCCAACCAGGTTGGACACTGTTATGCTAGCTGTGTTCAAGTCTGAGCACCAGTCACTTCTCACCGTCGGGCAGCCAGTGCCAACTGCACTTCGTACTGACTCATCGTCCACACCTGGTACCACGCAGAGGAACTGAATGTATTGCCTGAACTTTGCATCAAAGACTAAGCCTGGGTTTAAGGCATGGGAAGGATTGATGAAGCCAGCTCCGTAGTCAAAGGGAGTAGCTGGAGTGAGGCCCGTCACGGACTTGAGCTGATAAAAAGCTCACCAGAGTGGTCAGTTAACATAGCAGATGTCATCAGGGCTGAGGGTGATCATTGCCGGGACTCCAGTGCGGGTGCTTCTGTTTGATCAGAGCTGCCACACCAGCTACATGGGGTGTGGCCATGCTTGTTCCTGATAGGATGGCAAAATCCTGCCCTGGGTATTCACAAACACAAGATGGATCGATGCAAATTTTTTTAAAAAAAAAAAACAAAGATGATTATTATTTTGGGTGGTGAGGAAATTATCATGTTGGTACCTATGTTGTATTGATCACTTTGGCTTGTAGGACTCCATGCAGACCATATAGAAGTTCCAGGGGCCAGGATGTTGGGTTTTAGTACGTCTGCGGTCTGCATGAGAGCATTGTTTACATCTGGTCCCCTTGATGAATAGGAAGCAACACTTGGCCCCTTTCCAGTGTAGACAGCATGTCGCCCATCCAGAATCCTTGCACACGCGCCAAAATTAACGACCACTTCGTTCTTGCTTCGCAATGTATGGCTGTCATAGTAATCCCAAAATGCCTGAAGCACAAGAGCAGCAAGAAGATTTAATGCATTATTGCCAGTACCGGCAAGCATTTTACTGTTAGAATCATGAGAATTCATACCTCTGATGCTTCTCTGGAGCTAAGCACAATTCCAGGGAGTGGTAGATTCAAGGTCGATGTAGTTTCATTGAGAAATTCAGAACTACGTCCACGGGCCATAATGATCACAAACCCAGCAGCACCAATTTTCTGAGCAGTACTGACTATAGAATCGACGCTGGTGGGTGAGAATATAAAGTCACTGAATGTGCATACGATCAGCTTCCCTTGAATGAGGGACCGATTAAAAGGTTCTGGTCGCTGGCAGTTCCGAGCTAAAATGCAAGTTTCATTCCAATTGCACACATCCTCTGCTGCAGCAAGTGGCAAGAAAAGCCCCTCCTGTGTAGGCACTGGAATACAATATATGAAAGGAAGACACTAGAGGTGAACATCATTAAGTAGTCATGCTAACACGCTATGTTATGGTAGTATAAACAATAGATAAACATTACGGAAATGGCAATAGATATGTCTATGGAGATCAAGAGGCTTACAGGAGAGTGCAGTGCCTGTAAAAACTTGGCCATTACCAAAAACGATCGAGTTGTTGTACTTGCGGTCAATAGTGGAGGCAGCCACGCTTGTGATCCATGGGCTGAAAGAGAGTACAGAACTAGGAGTAGGTCCTCCATTGCCAACCGCCTGGACAACAAGAACTCCAGCTTTAACAGCGAAAAGCAGCTCCATTTCTAGAATATTGAGAAACGCAGCAGGGCCCGTGGGAACTGCAGATGGTCCTATTGACAAGCTCAAGATATCAACTCCATCTTCTACTGCCTGGAAATGAAAGGTAGCTGAATATTGTTCCTTTAAGAGTGAGGAACGAAGAAAGCACATTGCCCAAGAAAAGAAACATCACATGCATAACAAATCAAAGATCATTGCCTTTTGAATTATAAAAAACACAGTTTTATCACCATTCAGCAAGGGGAAATTCAACTATATAAAGTCAATTATCCAAACCTTGTCAACAGCAGCAACAACATCTGACATGTAGCCGCCAAATGAATATATATGCCTTGTAGATAGCAATGCTTGGAAAAGAAACAGAAGAGGGATGCCACAAGTTAGATAAGCACGATTTCAAAATTTACTCTTTTTCACACAACAGTTGATATATCCTCTTACTGTGCTCCTGGAGCCATTCCACTTGCAAATCCATAACTGAAGTTATTGGAGATGACTGGGATCCGAAAAATTCCCCAGCGGCAATAGCTGCCGTGTGACTGATGAAATAAGACAAATTACAAGAATACAAATGTAATGTGCCCATGTAATAAATATTCTGTGAATTTCATATTTAGTACCTGGCAAGTGATATTTTATACAACTCAAAAAGTTATCAGAATTAATGCTGGGAATATCAATCCACAATGATAATTGCAAATTTAATCAATTGGTGGATAAAGAATTACCAAAGTTAAAAGACGTCACAAAAACTTGCCTGCCATGGCCATCACTATCAAAAGGGGATGCAAAATCATGAGACGCATTGAAGTCACCAGAAGCTATTGCAGCACGGGCAAAATATTGTGCACCAGCTATCTTTCCATTGCAAGCATTGAGCGGGAACTCATGTGCAGCTGACTCACATTTCCCCCTGAACTTTCCAATGTCAGAAGGTGGCCCAGGCTTCAGGTTAGCGAAGCTGGGATGATTGGGATTGATCCCAGTGTCTATCAAACCAATCACCACTCCATCACCAGCCATATCAGGGCCACCTAACGATGGCCACACTCTGGTAGGAAGACCAAGATATTCTGGAGAATGAGTGGTCATCTTCACCATCTTGACATCCTCATGAATAATTCTAATTCCCTGTGCACTGTGAAGGACTTCCAATGCCTGTGGAGATACTATCATCCATCAATAAAAAACTAATCCCAAGTTCAGATATTCTTCTGCCATAAATTCCGTACTGTGCACCTCTTCGATAGTCATGAACATGAGCACAAGTATGACGAGAAATAATACAAAATGATTGAAGGGATGGTGAGGAACCTCTCTGGATGTTGTATGAAGAGCAAAACCATTGAACAAGTGGGTGTAGCTGTAAAGCTTTGAGTAGGAATCTGCTGGGAGGAGGGACTCCAGGAAAATGTCATGCCTAGTGATTACCTTTTCCTTGTACTTCAGAGCATCATCACCACTCCTGTGGAACACACAGAAAAGCGTAAGCAGATAATATAACATATGAAAGAACAGAACAATGGGAGAAAGCAGAAAATACTTCTTATAAGAAATAACAGATTCATCCTCCATCACCACAAGAAAAACCTCAGCATCTACGTTTAAGGAACCCTGATATAAAGCCAATAAAATGCAAAGAATAATCAGTGCACATATGGCTACAGAAGCCATGGCTGCTGGTACGAAGCTATGAAGTCCCTGAGGTACTTGAAAATGAAAAAGATGGCAGTTTTATATAGCAACTCTAGGTGATTATGAACCAGGTTAGTTGCTTTTTTGGGAATGATAATGTTTAGGTTAGGGTTAGAGAGCAGAGGCTTAACATGGAAAAACAAAAAAATCAGGTAGAAAGAGTTCATGCAATTCACACATACATGCATGTTCTACTCATTTCTCAACTACTTTCTTCCTACTAGTGACGCCCCCCACCAAGATCTCTTGCATCCAAATCCAAGCCTGACTTTTCACATCATTTATGACAAGATCATGCATACCTGCAGCTTATCATCGCTGGTCTGCATGTTCATCCAAGTCACCTGCTGTTATGTTCTAGTCTTCCATACCAGTCCTATGAAACAGTAACAAAAACATTATGACACAAGAAATGCTATTATGAGATGAACCATCATATCAACCATAGAAAACTCAGAACCAGTAAAAACACCAACCAAATGATTTAGGCTTCCTTCTGGCCTCATAATCAATTCAATCTGAGGACAATTTGTCAAAATGAGTATCAAACACCAACTCAACCAGATAAAAGAGAAATTGATGTTTAAACCACTGATATATAATGAATGCTTCACAACAATTATCGCAGAGAGAAATCGATGTTTAAACTACTGATGTATAATGTATGCTTGGCAATAATTATAGCAGAGGTGCATGATCATCAAGAGAATCTAAATTGTTGCAATTAAGTTCACTGTCAAAAAAATTGCCATTACAACTCCAAATAATGTTATAAAACTCTCATAGTTGCTTAGATCGCTGTTGCCGAGTGTACTCCCATAAAGCAATGGCACCACTAACATGCACATTGAGAGACCTAATAATGCCCAACTGAGGAATCTCCACGCAGGCATCTAGTGCATGGATAATATCCACAGGGATTCCTTCCTTTTCTCTCCCTAGGACTAGAACCTGTATAAAGACATAAAGCATCAGATGATGACAAGTTTTACATGGCTACACTCTAAAGCCTACAATATTTAGCGCATGACATACTGTTTTCCGTGGGAAGGAATACTGGTCAAGAGGAACACTGTTTGCAGTCTGCTCCAAGCCTAAGATGGAGAAACCTTCTCGCTTTTTTTCTTTTCTAAAAACCTTCAAGCTGAACACAGGGAACCTCTATGATAGGAACCCACTTCTCAGCTGTTACACTGAAATAAATGATTGATGAGATGTATTGCCATTAGAATCAATTCTGAAAGACAGATGTTCAAAAATGCAAAGCCTAAGAAAGAAGGTAATTGTAAAGAAACAGTTTTATAACCGTATATGACAAAGAAAATTCATATAAAAAACAGATGGTCATAAATCTTAAGCACTACTGCAACCTAATAATATAGCTAGCAATGGATGGACCATTCAAGCAAGTACAAGAGTCAATACTTGGAATGACTCGATCATCGTTACAGAGCATTCAAGAAGTAATTCATTGGGTTTTGGAAGCAAAGATAATATAGATGTTACATTGCTCAGGAATAAGTATGATATACAGTACCAAAAAATAGCTCGGCAGCCTAATGATTGAGCTGTAGGAGAGAAATAAAACTGCCAGATTTTTTGAGAGCTAGGTTCAGAAATTCTTTCTGTAAGCGTTTGTAACTTTGAAGAATGCATGAAAGATTACGCATGAGTTTGAGATTCACCTTGGTACCAGTATGACCGATACCCTATGCCCACATGGAAAACAATACACATATGCCACACTAATCAGGGCACCCAAAAAAGGAGTATTAGCAGTGGTTTGAGATGTTGAATGACAAGCAAAGTTTATTCATCAAATAATTGGTTGCCTCAAGTAAGAAATCCAGCAAACGAAGTTATGGAAGCAGAATTAAAATATTAGTCAATAAATGGGCAATGAAGAAGAATCACAATTACCTAATCAGTTGAAATTGTTTGTCATGTATGATGCTTGCATCAGAAACGGCCAGACCTGCTGCCTTGAATACCTGAATTCAGAAAATTCAATCATAAAATGCAAGATCCACAATGCTCAAAAAATACCATAAAGGGACATAAGATTTGTTTCTGTGGCATACCTCACATGTCCTTGCTAACCCAGCAATGTTAGGTATTCGATCAAGTAATGATGCTACAAAGATAAACTGCTGTTGACTTTCCTTTATTCTTTGCACAGCTTGATTTCTCGACTGAATCACTGGCCTCAGAAGCTGATCTTCCTTTTCCATTTCTGGTGTAAGTAAGATAACAGACAGATAAAATACGATATCCAAAATTTATGCACAGCATTACTCAGACATAATATCTAAGTGACAGAAACAAAAGGAAACTAAACAAGTTTAAGCTTCAAGTAGACCTAAATGTTTCCAATGACTAAATGGGCACCGCTATATAGACTAGAAAATTTAAATAGCTAAGTTATGTGACAGTATAACTGAATGTGTACATGCTATTTGCCACAGATCAGGCATAAATATGAATTTAAGTAGCAGCCCAACCATTCAATCAGTGATAGTTTACATCACTGCTAAAGGGCGAACCAGATTTCTCAAAGGCTTATCCACAAGGACACGGAGAATAGGGAAGGATGCAAAATGACCGGTTAAGAAAGCTTTGAAAAACTTTGCATCCTACGTCTCTGGTTGATACCGCATGAGCGGGGATAAAGTGGTTTTTAAACAAAGTGCGCTTTTAGCTTGTATATAACTAAGTAGAAAAACGTCAAAATAAACATCACTTGTTCCAGAGGAAATTGATATAAAAAAAGAATATATATATCTAAAGAATTGAAATAACAGAGCACTTCAAACAAGCAAGGCTTATTTCAAAAAATCAGCCAACTGTACAGCAGAAACCCAGATATGACAAATAAGCAACTCCCTTGGAGCTAAAACATAGTCAAGAGATCGACGCAAAAGTTCACCGCAAATAAAAGGAAAAAATAATCTCCAGGTACAACCCTTGGATAATAACATAACAAAACAGAAAAGAAATTCATACTTCTTTGGCAGTAAATTTTATGTTTTGATCAATGTCCTCACGTACCTAAAAGAAGTTTAGGTGGTTCAGAATCACCCAAGAAGTAATCAGCGCTACCATATTCTTGAACTGTGATTTTCTTTTTGAAAATCTAAAGAAAATCAATCCGGCTTTAGAGGAAATGCTCCATCTTCATTGGCCTCTTAGTAATTCTGCTGAGTCCTTGCAACTATCTGCATGTGTTATACTTTCATTTTTGATGGCCATGGCGCCCTTTGCAATGTGGAATCCTCTAGATCACTTTCTAACGTCCTGCATTAGTTAAGGGTCAGATTGCACCCTGTTAGAAGTTTAAGATTTGACAGATAGGTGTATTGCTCACATTTAAAAATGTGATGACATGCTCCATGAGGGATACAGGAACACATTCAAATTCAAGCCCCTGAAATAACATGAAAAGAAAAACGCTGTTTTAGCTCCTAGAAGAATGACTTAAAAACTCCAAATAATAATAACATCATTGATACAGAAGACACCAAATAGTGAAAATAACGCACTGTTTGAATGAATGGCAGCAGAAAATGCAAAATTAGAAGATAAAGCCCAGCAATAGGATTAATAAATTACAGGAATTGTAAGTATACTTTGATAAGAAATTTAACTAGACAAAGAAGTGTGTGAAAACTCAAATATTATGGAACCTCATCACGGGGTCATTGAAGACTCCAGTGGCGCGTAGACTTTTACAGGATCAAAAGCATCAAGAAAAGCTCCATTGATGCCCTTAGCCTGAAACAACATAGCAGACACAGCATTTAGATGGACCTTCATGTAACAATATCCAAACACAATATCAAGGACAAATGACTAAAGGAAAAGATGCATCTACAAACAGACTAATAACTTATCAAGAAACAATATATGCTAAAGGTAAGATTCTATGGCTAAATTTAACAGTAGATTCGACATCAATGGATTCGCAAATTATAGCTCTTATTTGTTTGTTGGTAATGAGAAC
This sequence comes from Dioscorea cayenensis subsp. rotundata, assembly GCF_009730915.1. Classification (NCBI taxonomy): domain Eukaryota; kingdom Viridiplantae; phylum Streptophyta; class Magnoliopsida; order Dioscoreales; family Dioscoreaceae; genus Dioscorea; species Dioscorea cayenensis. The sequence goes on along the minus strand of NC_052486.1, from coordinate 22,360,618 downwards.
CATTTGAAGCAAAATGTCATTCTTTACAGTTCATAACATCAATATGTGGCACCTATCCCAGTGTGTTTGCAGTATATAAGCCTCAAACATCGCCGCCATTATTTCAGTGCATACCTCTGTTACAATTGAAAAACTTGGACCCACTCTTTTATCCCTGACCTCAACTAGATTAAGTACTGAAATTTCACTGAAAACCTTCCAAAACCTCCTCAGAGCAAATATTGATTCCTAATTGTTCTCAAATTGGTTTTATATCCCATGCATATGGTTCTCTAGTGTAGAAACAATTTCATCTGCAAATAAGTACTGCTCAAAACACTCTAAAACTTGCGAGCCACGTTAATCTTCAATGTTATTCGCCTATTATTAACATTACTCTCATCAAACAGCAGAAATTTGAATGAGTGAGAACTAATATCTCTTTGTTAATACTTTGACGTGTCAGTTTGCCTTTATATTACGGAATAACTACATATAAAACAAGATCAATAATAAATGTTAGATGTCAAAGGAACTCACTTTGCAAATTTGACAAAACTATTGCAAACATAGCAAGTGTCTCTCAAACTTCAAATTAATATATCCACTACATCAAGCCCAATTACAGAAGAGGAAATGAGCTAGGAAGAAAGGGTATTTTTTTAATAGATGCATTATATTCCTGTAGTGGAAATCATCAATGCGAGAAAGAAACCATCATAAGTTGCTATTCTAAAAGCTTATATAATATGTTGCATCAAGCACAAGGCTCAGGTACATCAGATGAGAGAGTGCAATCTATTTTAACACCAAACTAACCCAAATCAGAGCAATTACCTGAAATACAGCACAAACTATTCTACAATCAGGTTTTGAGAAACATAACTGAAAGGTGACTACTGATAACTCAAAAAGGTCAAGATCTTATATAGATTATTGAAATGAAATTACAGTGCATGAAGAATACCTCACACAGTCTGACTCTCAAACAAATATAGCTTCAAGTCCTCAAACACTTCTTTTCCAAAGGTGCAACTTGAGGTACCAGGCCCTGTGAGCAGGCTATAATGAAAGGACATGGTAAACCAGTAACTGCAACAAAAATAACACAAGATAGACTAATAAACAAATATAGATGGCATTTAAGTTAATACGCTAAATAGACGGTATCTGGCAACCACGCAACCATGGTGATGAGAGGTCAAAATGGAATTATTGAAGGAAGCAGCCCATGTAAATGCTTCAACTGCATAGGCAAGTCACCAGCATTAGTTGATAACATTGGTTGCTATGAATACATAGGAAGATAATGCCCGCATTTAAACCACACAATGAAATCAAACTAAGGTTACTATAGTAGGTATGGTAGATAAAGTTAAGTACCTGTGGTCGATGTTATAGTTGTAGAAAATAGGGAAGCAGTTGTTGTTCAACCTGTAAGATGACAAACATGTCATAAGTTGCAAAGTTTGTTCAATTTCTAACAAAACAGATGGGAGGTATCACGCTTTTTAACTAGAAGCAACTCCCCAAATAATATGAACCTCGAAAACACTGTACTATGTAAAAGGTAGTCATCAGTAAACAACTGGATGTTTTTATTTCTATGAAAAGTTCCATGGCACAAACAATTCTAGGTCGTCGGAAAAATCATGCATAAATAAATTACACTAATAAATCAAGCTTTTACAGAGCCCAGCTTATGGGCCAGATAATATCAAACTTCAAATGTACAGATAAATTATTGAAACTGTACTAGTAAAACATTATAAATACTAATTGAAAAGGAACTGTGAAAAGAAGAAAAGTGAAGATGAAAAAAGAAAAGGTAAACGGAATATATGATGGCTAGTACATTCATACAAGCTACTTATATCTTGTCAATGAGGAGACAATGCTTAAACATGTAAATTAAAGGATTTTTATCAGCAACATCTTCCAAAAGAAAAAAGAGTAATATCAGTTTAGGAACAAGAAAGACGGTGATGAAATGCCAGAAATTGAGAATCACATAAAAGCAAAACAATAATAGCAAAATCTTTTCAAAATATGCTAAAATTCTGGAAATTAAATGAACTTACTAATGCTGGGAACTTCTGGGCAATTTGCATCGCAAATATTTCCAAATATTGCCTAACACCTGGCAAATTGTTTCTCTACAAGACAGGAAATATTTCAGATTAACAATGAAACCTAAGCATGAAATCAATGTCGTGAAACAACATAATTTTGTGAACCAAATATGTGAAAGTTCCAAGCAAAATTAAAATTCAACCACAAAACAAAATACACAATGTAACCACAGAACCATGGAACTCATCTGGCAGAGTGTTTCTAAGATACTATTTACAGTGGGAGTTGGCCTACATTACCAGAATAGGAAAAGTCCCACATGGATCAGATAAAATAATAATAACCCTATGAACAATTTAGAAGTTATAATTATGCACCAAAAGACAGGCTTACTGAACTACAAGCACAAATTGAGCAATGTCTTGCAAAGCAACACAAAACGCTGATCTCCTCACGATAGACAACAAACATGCAATCTGATCGAACTGCTCCAACTATATCGTCAGGCCCAACAAAATGTGATAATATACAGATCATTTGCCACAGACGAACCTTTGCGCTTTAAGTGGAACCTGTGTGGATAAATAAATTGTGTCATATGCTGTGAGGGGAAACAAAAGACCAGCAGAGCCAAGTTTCCAGCGAAACAAAGCACACTGGATAAAATTCCAACTTTACGCCTATCAAACAATTTTTCTATACACCCTTGGCAAGATCTTTATCATTAACCCACATTGAAAAATATAACAAAGTCACAGCAAAACTTAGTCAGATGACAAGATAATTAAAGCTGTAAAAAAAAAGATCATGTCAACAAGAAGAAAATCAACAAAACAAGCAAGTACTTTTAAATACACATAAAGAAGAACAATTAAGTGAGGAAAACAATACCAAAAAAAGTATAAAAGGAAAAGACTAGAAGTGAGCAGATTGGGCTGTAATCATCTGAATCACGCTCCACTACACTGCCTGGTTGGTATATTTGTTTTGCAAGATTCTTTGTTTTCTTGGAAAACAGCAAGAAACAGGGGAGTTGTTGCTAGATCATCCACGCAAAGCTGATTGTCGATCCATAGGCGTATACCACAACTGATTTTATTTGGCTTCATTGGCTTGTAGATGCTATGGGATTTCGACAATCTCAATCTACACCTCTTCATTGCGATAATAAGAACGGTATATCAATTGCTTTAAAACTCAATCATGAGCGGACACAGTCTAAAGGTGACTGTCCATTTGATACATCATGGCACTATCAATCTTCCACATGTTCGGACTTCTTTGTAGATTGATAATCGTTCACGAAAGAACTCCTACATTGGCTCTTTTTCAGTTTCTTCTAAGCAAAACCCCTCAATGTTTACTTCTTCTCCATCAACTTAGCGAGCAGGAATATTAAGTCTGAGAAACTGCTCCTAATCTTTGCTTAAAAGCATTGTATCTCAGGTGTATTAGGTGAAAAGGCGTGGTGACACCACCATTCAGAGCATTATCCGGATGTAAATTAAGAACTCTTTGATTTTTCTATCTTAATTTAGCACATACTTCTTGTTTATATCATCCATTACCTCATGCTTATTCATGCCTACAAAAACCTACCTAGCATGTATAGATCAAGACTTCCAGCAAACACCACGCAAACATCAACTAAGCGGGATGATTTTTAAGCATCCTGCTGCACAACTATCTTAACTCACTAAAACTATATTGTGGCATGCACATGACAAAGGACCTCACAATTAGTAAGACTGATTTGGACTACTGTCTATAACAAATCATCTGCAATCAGATAAAGTCAGTCTAACAACAAATGAAGCTGATTTCAACATCCAGAGAATGATGTGGCACACAACAAGCGCCAACCTTACTAGTCACAATGATCTGAATTGGTAATATTAACAGATGGAACTAAATGAACCTACATCACAAAAATAAGAACAATAAAAATCCTCGCATACATTATAACTTTGCTTGAGAAACATTAGATAGAGATTTGCAGATGCACCAACACCTAGGAATTAAGTTATCAATCACTGTTTCAAATAAAGAGGTCATTTACCAATGCAGTCCATAGCAAGCAAGAAAATGGTTATTTCGTGTCATCTTTCAGACAAAGGGGTCACATTCTCTGGTCTCATTTAAACTTCTCTTGTTTCTTTAATAGTTATAAGACAATGAGAAGAGTTTCTATTACCTCTGTCAATTCTTGATCTGGGCTTTGAGCTAGAAGTGAAACTTCACTTCTTGCTTCCAAATTTTCTGTCAGTTCAGCTTCAAAGTCCTCGTCAAAAGCCACTGAAAATAATATTAGAATTTTTAGGAAAACAAATGGAGAAAATGATTAGCTTAGAAAATTTATATGTGAAAAAGATCTAAAGGGTGATTGTACCAGAGCCATATAGGGAAAGTAATTTCAACTCTTCTATGTAAAATTCAATAGTTTTGGGATTTACAAGCCATAAGCCTGTGAGATGTAAAGCTGCAAGTCGAATTGTGCGCGGACTTTTTACGCCTTCATCGAGGAGTTTTCGGATAAACTGCAAAATAAAATTTTAACAAAAGGAGAAAAAGGCTTTACAACCCTGCCAAGTAACACAGGAAAGCTACAATAAAATATGATGCACAAACAAGAGAACAAGATGTGATAAAAGTTGGAGTTGAGAATACAACAAAATAAACCTAGCAATGTAACCCCAGAAAACAGGATGCAAATCAGAATAAAAGAAACAAGGATTACAAGAGCAAACAGAAGGAGACTAAAAAACGATGAAGATTTACGATATTACATTTACAAAATAACTTCAGTTAGTGTATTTATAGAATTACATAGTAGTTTTTCTTGCAGCCCAACAAGAAGAGACAAACTCTACTCTTCCTCACCTTGCTAGGCCACAGATAGTCTGTACCCAACTATAGTCTCTGTAGGGACTACATAAGCAGATTTATTCTGATCATCCTTATTTTTTGCATCTTATTTATGGACAATCCATTCCTTTCTTTTATGCTTAATGATCACCAGGAAGTCAGCAGCTTTTGAAGTTCTATTAAAACCCACTAAAAGAAGTAACCATCAATTGCAACTAGTCAACCATTTCAATCTCACCATGTTAGACAAAATAGGACAGTAAGCAGCAAGCTGTGTAACCTTTTGGCTTTTGAGCTTAATATATTTTATATATTCCCTCCAGACAAGTCTCAAATTTAATTTATTTTCAATCTGTATAACTCATAGTTTTCCTGACTTAATTTCATTCTTCACACACTACATAAACAGGATGGTTTTCAGTAGATGACTGGAAAGTGTTTGAGGCTGATAAAGGAAAGAAGAAAAGCAAAATATATATCAACAGTAGATACCTAGTTGAGAAGTTCACTTTGGTTTATGCCAAAATCATTATATTATGATTTATACTAACCATGAACAGTTCTCTTCTGTGAAATGTATCGCTAAATCTAAAACTAAATAGGAACAATTAGAATATAAGGAAAAAAATAAGTTTCAGAACAAGTTGATACCAACCCATTTTAAGGGGCCCTCCCCTCCATCAATTGTTTTATGCATGCTCAAGACACTAAAGACGGATCGGTGCAAGATAGCAGAAAGAAGTGCCGCTATCGGTGCCACCCTTCGCTTATTGCAGCTTAGGTGTAAAATCAAGGAAGATTGTACCAATTGCATTATGAGCTGCAAGCAAAAATAAAAATTTGACACGTGACACAATAAAATTCATAGGCTTGGAGGCACTACAAAACTCCATTATGAATTTGCTCAACTGAAATGGGCATGAAACCAAAGGACGTACAGATGGATGGATGTCCACTAGTCTCAAGACAGATAATTGCTATGCATTCATGGATAATTACATTCTTTCTAAGCTCCAAATATATAATGATATAAAAGCTTCTTGATGTATATCAATGATGAGAACGCTGTCATTAATTAACAATATGAATTTGCATATACCTGATAGTTCACTCCAGAACTAAATTGGGTGATTTCATTCATCCTACCACAGGATATTAATCCCATTACCAATCTAACAGAGCGTAACATGGGCGACATTGAACCCTCACCAGCATTCTCAAGGCTGCAAATAAAAACATGTTAACAATTAGGAACTGAGCAACCATTATACCACAAAATAAATTTGGAACATCAGCTTCACTAGAATCAATAGAAAAGAATTTAATGTGATTATATTGCCTTAGCAGATATGTGGAACAAAATTAAGAGGAAGACAACTTAAATACAATCACTTGCATGTTGACTATCCATTGAACAGGTAACTTAAATACAAACCACTGACTATAAAGTTTTCATAGCTAGGTTGGTAGAGGAGTCTGTTCCAGTTAGGTTGCTGTTGGTCTGAATATATATGTCTCTCTTGTCCTACAAGTAGAAGCGTAAGCTTTATGGTTAGGGGACTAATTAGTATGTGTTTGATTTGTATCTAAAAATTATGTACTAGATTGGAATTAGATTTAGCAATTGAATCATCTTAGGGAAGTTGGCTTTCTTGAACTCCACAATTGAGTTATTCTAATTTCCAAATGCAAGGAAAAGAAGATGATGTATTTGGATGGCAATCTAAAGAAGTGTCACTCCTGTCTGCTGAGTACATCCAAACCAAACAGAGTTTTCTACTCAAACATGAGTTCCCAATCATGTGAACAACAAAACAATTAGTATTTTAACAGCACAAATGTGATCCTTCACAAGTTCACACTGTTAAACCCCACAATATAATCAAAATTAAGACACAGATAAGAAGATAAAAGAATCACTACCTGCCAACAATATCAGCAAATATAGCTGCAAGAGTTGAATCTGAAAAGTAGGCATGGATATTTCTTGAATACACTTCCATATTCCATTATTTTACCCGGGATAGACAGCAGAGAGTCTAGACATAGCCACTAATTCAAACAAAGGATATTATGTTAGCCTTCAACCAAATGCCAGGAAATGGCAGAGGATTTGTCTGGTGCTCTGGTCAATTCTGACCAGAAAACCTCAACATAAATGGCAACTAATAGAACAACAAACTATAAGAAGATTTCAAACACCTTCCAATTCATTAGAACTGCTCGTCGGCTTCTTGTCAGAATTCCTTCAGTGAGGAGATCATTGACATTTTGCATAAAACTATGAACCAGAGGATCCAGCAAAGGATTGTTCCCCTCATCAGCTTGTAGTGACATGTTGAAAGCTGATACAAAATCAATGACCAATGGAGTAAAAGCAGTGGAAAATGCTTTGAAGACATACACTAATGATTCATATGCCGCCAGATGAAGTTCCGCACCAGTCTGCTCAAGGAGAGTAAAATCAATATGGAAAGACAAAGTTGCCATTTATTCAAAGAAAAAAAAGGGCCAAGGATATCATTTTGCAGAAATATTGCATATGCTCATGAACATGCCTCAGAATTATGTCCCAAAAAACGAATAACTTTCCAAGAGAACTCCCATAAGAAAGCAAATGAAGGATTTAAGCAATCATCACTTTTTAGCTGAAGACACCATGATGAGATAGAGGAAACAGTCCTCATCGAAATAATCTGCCAACAAGAGAACAAAGAAATTAAAAGAACTTGTAATTCAATCCCACATCCAAATAAACAAAATGATAGGGCAAAAAATGAAAATAACAGAAGCCAAGGCCAGGCAGGTGAAACAAAAGTGGCCCAAAGCTTTCTCTGGCACTATGGGGATAATTAATTACAAGGTGAGGAGAAGAGACCATGAAAAAATTAAGGGCCAGAAGAAGAAAAGATGCCATAATGGGGGAGAATAATAAGGTGGAAAGGGGTATCCAGGCATACAGCCCAAGGAAACTGCCTTCACCAGATATTCTCTTGATTGTTGGGCACAGGTAAAAACTTATACGATTTACTGAGAACACAGAATAAGACTTCAATTAGCCAGACCATCAGGGCCCAAAATGTTGTATGCTAGCAAATGGAAGATTATAGCATTTACACCAACACTAATGTCTTCTTGGTAAACTAAAACAACAATCACAGGGAGTTGCCAAAAAGACTAACTAAATAGTTCAATTAGGATTATCTTCCAAAATGACAAGCACCACACCACTTGATTAGGTTTATAATCCAAAATGATGAACTACTCCTGGCAAGGTGAGCTGACCAAAAAAGACAAGCAATTATGTCAATGGCATCATCTGTTTCTGTGGAATGAGAAATTAAGATGTCTATGATAAAGCAAATGATAACAAAATGTGAGGTTTTATCGTAAATCACAAAAAAGAAATAAAGTATTCATCACTCTGGAACCATGCACGAAAACATCATCTGCACAGAAAATGCCAAAAGAAAATATAGAACGTATGTAGATTAGTCTTGGTCCTGATATTACAGATTTTGCAATATTTGCTACCTTTTGCCACTTGGTAGTATTCTAATGTTAGCAGATTAGATAACTAAAAGGGCTTTATGAGATAAAATTAAAGTCACATATCCTTTAGCTAAAAAATTGCACATGCATCCAAATACAATCAAAATATATCAAATTGCACATACAGCTTGTAGCACATCAGATGTTGTATGAGAAGCCAATCGCCGCTGACTTGGACCTCCAAGCTTTCCTTTGATAGAATGAGGCAATTCTGTGCCTCTACTAGATATAGACCAGAATACTGGGGAAACTGATTTGGCATAGGACAAGAGATCACCCTGCAAAACAGATGCATGATGCAACAATAATCAACCTATGGTATAATCTTTAATCAATCAAAAAAACTGCTGTAGATATGCCACATAAATATATTGATTGATAGTATACCAACATAGGTGTAAACTTTCTGATGAACTTCTCACGAAAAAGGGGATTGAACAAAGAAGTTGACTCATCCAATTTATTTGTCACATCAACTGCTCTCCAAGCTCTAGGTTCTATATAGTTAGTATATCTCCTCCATCCAATTTCAAATTCTTCAACAAAGCTTTGAATAAGAATTAGAAGTTTAATTGGAACCAAATTCAAATGAACACCCTCCGTGCATAGACTCATTGTGTTATTCTGAAGAAACTGCAAAAACAAGAAAGGTTGGTATTACAAGATATGCTATCAGTATTAAATTTAAATTCAAACTATATCCATAATATTCAGACATAAAAGTACCTAACTTGCAAATCATATAACCGAAATGTAAGTATAAAATGATACAACCTCTGCAGAACGTTTTCCGAGTTCAATTAGATCAGAAGCAACCTTCTTTGAAAGCAAATGCTAAAAAGGATCTACAACTAGAATTGAAAATCAGTAGTGAAAATTGAACATAAACGTACCTCAATCAGTCCAGAATTGTTGTCAAGATTCGAAAATAAATCATAAAAAGCCTTATACTGAACCACTGATGACTGCAAGTGCTAAGAGATGATTCACCTCTGATTGGTTCCCACGTTTAGAGAAGTGTAAAGACTTACTTGCTAAACTATTTATACAACAGAGTAAGTTTCTAGGATCCCAAATGACAAAAGCAACCATCTGCTAGGTGCTCTTTACCTTTTTCTTTTTGGATGAGAACATATGAGATAAAATTCAAAAGCCAAAGCACCAATCTGTTTTGGTGTGATCATCATGCTATCCTAAGTGTAGTATCTTTAAAAGATCATCTTATTTTCTGCATAGCTCATAGTAGCTTTACAAAAGTCAAATAAAGCACAAATTGCAATACTTTTTTTCTTAGTGTTATAAACAAGAACAGTATTACATAAAATTAAAGGAGTTGTTCAATTAAATTAGTGTTCATGTATATACTGATAGTGAGATCGTTTTTTATTTTTAAAATAAAGATAAAAATGATATTGTTTGGTGAAGAGGTTAGAACAATATTTGAATTTAAAGAAAAAAAATCCCTGCTTGACCAGGAAGTGGGAAAAGATATCATAACCTCTGGTAAATGTCAAGGAAATGAACCTTAAATGTGGTTCAAATGTTTCATCCCATACAACAAGGATATGTGGCTTTTAATTTTATCTCCTTAAAACCCTTTTAGTTATCTAATCTGTTGTTGAGGAATACTACCAGTGGCAGGTAGCAAATATTGCAAAATCTGTAATATCAGGACCAAGATAATCATACGTTCTATATTTCTTTTGGCATTTTTGTGCAAGATGTTTTTCGTGCATGGTTCCAAGTGATGAATACATTCAAACCTCCTTCGTTTATCTTAATTTCTCATTCATTAATTTGTCTCTTTTTGATTCACCTTGCCAGGTGGTTCATCATTTGGTTATAAACCTAAATCAGCGGTGTGGTCTTATGTTTTGGAAGATGATTAATTGGTTTGCCAATTAGTCTTTTTAACTCCTGGTTGTTTGGTTACCGGAAAGTGATGTTGAATGTAAATCTTAAATAATATTCCATTTGCTAACATACATGCTGTTTTGTTTGTTGATCTAGCTGATGATGTATTCTATTTTCCTCAATGAAATCATGCAAGTTTTTACCTGTGCCAACAATCGAAGAGCTATCTGGTGAACAGTTTCATGGGCTGTGCCGCAGATGCCCACCTTATTTCGCATCTTTTCTTCTTCTGGCCATTTTCATAGTCTCTGTATTGGTATTCCATGGTCTTAGAGAAAGCTTTGGGCCCTTTTTGTTTTACCTACCTGGCCTTGCTTCTATTATTTCCATTTTTGCCCTGTCATTTTCATTTATTTGGATGTGGATTAGTCTAAGTTCTTATTTCTTTGTTCCTCTTGTTGTAAGTTATTTGATGAGATTGTTCTCATCTCATCCTTTGGTGTCAAAGTGATGATTAATCATCATTTGCTTTCTTGTGAGTTCTTGGAAATTCTCTTAATTTTGGGACATAATTCTGAGGGCATGTGGTACGATAACATTATACAAAATGATATCCTTTTTTCTTTGAATAATTTAACAACTTCTTTTCCATATTGTTTTCTTGAACTGGTCTCATGGAACTTCATCTGGCAACATATGGTCATTGATACATATACCAAGCATTTCCCATTTCTTTTACTCCATTGATCATTAATTTTTGTATCAGCTTTCTTGTATCTTTCTAAATGATGAGACTTAATCTTTGCTGGTCCTCTAAGTTCCATAGTTTTTGTACGAGTAATAAATACTACTGAGGAACTGACTAAAGGCGGCGAGCAGTTCTAATAGTTAGGTGTTTGATCTTCTTATAATTTGTTTGTTCTAATAGTTATGTTGGTTTTGGTCAAATTGACGGGCACCCAGTTATCAATCTCTGTTTCCTGGCATTTGGTTGAGACTAACATAATATCCTTTAATTTGAATTAGTGGCTATGTCTAGACTCTCTGTGCGTATCCACAGGAGTGAAATAATTGGAATATGGGTATTTCAAGAAATATCCATGCCTACTTTTCAGATTCAGCTCACTATATTTATGATATTGTTGTGAGTGAGTGATTCTTTTATCTTCTTATCTGTGTCTTAATTTTGATTATATTGTGGGGTTTTAACTTAGTGTGAACTTGTGAGGATCTGTTAGTACTAATTATTTTGTTTATTCTGGTTGGGAACTCATGTTTGATGAAAACTCTGTTGGTTTGGATATTATCAGCAGTTGGGGTATATATTTAGATTACCATCCAAATACATCTTCTTTTCTTACGTTTGATTAGAATAACCAGTTGTGGTTTAAAGAAAATGATTTCCTAAAGATGATTCAATTGTAAATCTAATTCCAATCATTTTATAATTTTGAATACAAATCAAACACATACTAATTGGTCCCTGACATAAACTAAAACTACTTGTGGACTAAAGGAGACATATATGTTCCCGAACCAACAACAGCAAACTGGAACGGGCCTCTACCAACCTAGCTACTTAAGAAACTTTATAGTCAGTGGTTTTTGTATTTAAGTTACCTGTTGATGGATAGTCAACATGCAAGTGATTGTATTTAAGTTGTCTTCCTCTTAATTTTGTTCCACATATCTGCTAAAGGCAATATAATCACATTAAATTCTTTTCTATTGATTCTTGAAGGTGAAGCTGATGTTCCAAATTATTTTGTGTTATGGTTACTCAGTTCTAATTGTTAACATGTTTTTATTTTGCAGCCTTGAGAATGCTGGTGGTCAATACCAGCCCATGTTCACGCTCTGTTAGATTGGTAATGGGTTAAGCTATCCTGTGGTAGGATGAATGAAATCGCAATTTAGTTCTGGGTGACTATCAGGTATGCTTGAAAATTCATATTGTTAATTAATGACAGCGTTCTCATCATTGATATACATCAAGAAGCTTTTATATCATTATATATTTGGAGCTTAGAAAGAATGTAATTATCCATGAATGCATAACGTTATCTGTCTTGAGACTAGTGGACATCCATCCATCTGTACTTCCTTTGGTTTCATGCCCATTTCAGTTGATCAAATTCATATTAATTTGTAGTGCCTCAAGCCTATGAATTTTATTGTATGCGTGTCAAATTTTATTTTGCTTGCAGCTCATAAATACTAGTTAGTGCAATCTTCCTTGTTTTACACCCTAAGCTGCAATAAGCGAGAAGGGTGGCACCGATGCATGACACTTCTTTCTGCCCCTCTTGCACCGATCCGTCTTTGATGTCTTGAGCATGCATAAAACAATTGATGGAGGGAGGCCTTAAATGGGTTAGTATCAACATTTAAGAACTTATTTTTTCCTTATATTCTAATTGTTCTATTTAGTTTAGATTTGGGATACATTTCACAGAAAGGTATTCGTAGTTATTATAAATGTGATTTTGGCATAAACCAAAGTGAACTTCTCAACTAGGTATCTACTGTTGATATATATTTTGCTTTTCTTCTTTCTATCAGCCTCAAACGCACCGATGTCTACCGAAAACTACATCCTATTTATGTAGTGTGTGAAGAATGAAATTAAGTCCAGAGAAAACTATGAGTTATACAGATTGAAAATAAAGTGGGTTGGAACTTGTCTGGAGGGAATATATAAAAAATATATTAAGCTCAAAGCAAAAAGGTTACACAACTTACATACATCACCGGTTTGTCTAACATGGTGAGATTAGAAATAGTTGACTAGTTGCAATTGATGGTTACTTCTTTTAGTGGTTTAATAGAACTTCAAAAGCCTTTGACTTCCTGGTGATCATTAAGCTGAAAGGAATGGATTGTCCATAAATAGGATGCAAAAAATAAGGATGATCAGGAATAAATCTGCTTGTAGTCCCTACAGAGACTATAGTTGGTACAGACTATCTGTGGCCTAGCAAGGGTGAGGGAAGAGTAGAGTTTGTCTCTTCTTGTTGAGCTGCAGAAAACTTACTATGTGATTCTTCGGCCACACTAACAGGAGTTATTTGTAAATGTAATATGATAAATCTTCATCGTTTTCTAGTCTCCTTCTGTTGCTCTTGTAAATCATGTTTCTTTTATTCTAGGTTTGCATCCACCAACCATAAGGTTATTTATTTTGTTGTGTTTCTCAACTCAACTTTTATCACATCTTGTTCTCTTGTTTAGCATCATATTTTTTGTTGTAGCTTTCTGTGTTGCCAGCGGGGTTGCATAACTGTCGACATTACGGCACACGTTTATCAGCTCTCGATGATAAAAATCGTAGCGCAATTCGACTTGCAACATCAAGCGTAATGTAATCCCAGGCTTATTGAATACCGCAGGGGTCGGTACTATGTGGCTCTGGCTGTCACCCGCGGGCCTCACCACCGCAGGTCCTGGCTAATCGACTGTTGGCACCTGAAATCCATCCTTTCGTGGCTGACCAGGAGACGGCCTGAACTGACAGAAAGGTGGGCAAGTGATTTCGCCTACACAGCTCAAAGCCCGAATCAGAAATTGACAGAAAATAGAAACTCTTCTCATTATCTAACCAATGCAGCAACTG